>NC_133332.1:1711070-1754021 GCF_042186555.1 Aquarana catesbeiana
TGCTCCCCTCTTGGACAGTCTTCCCCCCCTTGCTCCCCTCTTGGACAGTCTTCCCCCCCTTGCTCCCCTCTTGGACAGTCTTCCCCCCCCTTGCTCCCCTCTTGGACAGTCTTCCCCCCCCTTACTCCCCTCTTGGACAGTCTTCCCCCCCCTGCGACCCTTTTGGACAGTCCCCCCCCCCCATGCTCCCCTCTTGGACAGTCCCCCCCCGCTCCCCTCTTGGACAGTCCCCCCCCCCTGCTCCCCTCTTGGACAGTCCCCCCCCCCGCTCCCCTCTTGGACAGTCCCCCCCCCTGCTCCCCTCTTGGACAGTCCCCCCCCCCTGCTCCCCTCTTGGGCAGTCCCCCCCCCCTGCTCCCCTCTTGGGCAGTCCCCCCCCTGCTCCCCTCTTGGGCAGTCCCCTCCCCCCCTGCTCCCCTCTTGGGCAGTCCCCTCCCCCCCTGCTCCCCTCTTGGGCAGTCCCCTCCCCCCCTGCTCCCCTCTTGGGCAGTCCCCTCCCCCCTGCTCCCCTCTTGGGCAGTCCCCTCCCCCCCCGCTCCCCCCTTGGGCAGTCCTCTCCCCCCCCCCCGCTCCCCTCTTGGGCAGTCCTCTCCCCCCCGCTCCCCTCTTGGGCAGTCCTCTCCCCCCCGCTCCCCTCTTGGGCAGTCCTCTCCCCCCCCCGCTCCCCTCTTGGGCAGTCCTCTTCCCCCCCGCTCCCCTCTTGGGCAGTCCTCTTCCCCCCCCCGCTCCCCTCTTGGGCAGTCCTCTCCCCCCCCGCTCCCCTCTTGGGCAGTCCTCTCCCCCCCCGCTCCCCTCTTGGGCAGTCCTCTTCCCCCCCCCGCTCCCCTCTTGGGCAGTCCTCTCCCCCCCCCGCTCCCCTCTTGGGCAGTCCTCTCCCCCCCGCTCCCCTCTTGGGCAGTCCTTTCCCCCCCCGCTCCCCTCTTGGGCAGTCCTCTCCCCCCCCCCCCGCTCCCCTCTTGGGCAGTCCTCTTCCCCCCCCGCTCCCCTCTTGGGCAGTCCTCTCCCCCCCCCCCGCTCACCTCTTGGGCAGTCCTCTCCCCCCCCCCGCTCCAGTCTTGGGCAGTCCTCTCCCCCCCGCTCCCCTCTTGGGCAGTCCTCTCCCCCCGCTCCCCTCTTGGGCAGTCCTTTCCCCCCCCGCTCCCCTCTTGGGCAGTCCTCTCCCCCCCCCCCCGCTCCCCTCTTGGGCAGTCCTCTCCCCCCCCCCCCGCTCCCCTCTTGGGCAGTCCTCTCCCCCCCGCTCCCCTCTTGGGCAGTCCTCTCCCCCCCCCCCGCTCACCTCTTGGACAGTCTCCCCCCCTTGCTCCCCTCTTGGACAGTCCTCCCCCCCCCTTGCTCCCCTCTTGGACAGTCCCCCCCCCCCCCCTGCTCCCCTCTTGGACAGTCCTCCTCCCCCCCTTGCTTCCCTCTTGGACAGTCCTCCTCCCCCCCTTGCTTCCCTCTTGGACAGTCCTCCTCCCCCCCTTGCTTCCCTCTTGGACAGTCCTCCTCCCCCCCTTGCTTCCCTCTTGGACAGTCCTCCTCCCCCCCTTGCTTCCCTCTTGGACAGTCCTCCTCCCCCCCTTGCTTCCCCCTTGGACAGTCCTCCTCCCCCCCTTGCTTCCCTCTTGGACAGTCCTCCTCCCCCACTTGCTTCCCTCTTGGACAGTCCTCCTCCCCCCCTTGCTTCCCTCTTGGAAAGTCCTCCTCCCCCCCTTGCTTCCCTCTTGGACAGTCCCCTCCCCCCTGCTCCCCTCTTGGACAGTCCCCCCCCCCTGCTCCCCTCTTGGACAGTCCCCCCCCCCCTGCTCCCCTCTTGGACAGTCCCCCCCGCCTGCTCCCCTCTTGGACAGTCCCGTCCCCCCCCCGCCTGCTCCCCTCTTGGACAGTTCCTTCTGCCCTCTTGGACAGTTCCCCTCCTTCCCCCCCTGCTCCCCTCTTGGACAGTCCCCCCCCCCCTGCTCCCCTCTTGGACAGTCCCCCCCCCCCCCTGCTCCCCTCTTGGACAGTCCCCCCCCCCCTGCTCCCCTCTTGGACAGTTCACCCCCCCTGCTCCCCTCTTGGACAGTTCACCCCCCCTGCTCCCCTCTTGGACAGTTCACCCTCCCCTCTTGGACAGTCTTCCCCCCCCCTTGCTCCCCTCTTGGACAGTCTTCCCCCCCTTGCTCCCCTCTTGGACAGTCTTCCCCCCCCTTGCTCCCCTCTTGGACAGTCTTCCCCCCCCTTGCTCCCCTCTTGGACAGTCTTCCCCCCCTTGCTCCCCTCTTGGACAGTCTTCCCCCCCTTGCTCCCCTCTTGGACAGTCTTCCCCCCCCTGCGCCCCTTTTGGACAGTCCCCCCCCCATGCTCCCCTCTTGGACAGTTCCCCCCCCCCTGCTCCCCTCTTGGACAGTCCCCCCCGCCTGCTCCCCTCTTGGACAGTCCCGTCCCCCCCCCGCCTGCTCCCCTCTTGGACAGTTCCTTCTGCCCTCTTGGACAGTTCCCCTCCTTCCCCCCTGCTCCCCTCTTGGACAGTTCACCCCCCCCCTGCTCCCCTCTTGGACAGTTCACCCCCCCCTGCTCCCCTCTTGGACAGTTCACCCTCCCCTCTTGGACAGTCTTCCCCCCTTTGCTCCCCTCTTGGACAGTCTTCCCCCCTTTGCTCCCCTCTTGGACAGTCTCCCCCCCCCTTGCTCCCCTCTTGGACAGTCTTCCCCCCCTTGCTCCCCTCTTGGACAGTCTTCCCCCCCTTGCTCCCCTCTTGGACAGTCTTCCCCCCCCTTGCTCCCCTCTTGGACAGTCTTCCCCCCCCCTTACTCCCCTCTTGGACAGTCTTCCCCCCCCTGCGACCCTTTTGGACAGTCCCCCCCCCCCATGCTCCCCTCTTGGACAGTTCCCCCCCCCTGCTCCCCTCTTGGACAGTTCCCCCCCCCCCTGCTCCCCTCTTGGACAGTTCCCCCCCCCCCTGCTCCCCTCTTGGACAGGTCCCCCCCTCCTGCTCCCGTCTTGGACAGTCCTCCCCCCCCTGCTCCCCTCTTGGACAGTTCCCCCCCCCCTGCTCCCCTCTTGGACAGTTCCCCCCCCCCCCCTGCTCCCCTCTTGGACAGGTCCCCCCCTCCTGCTCCCGTCTTGGACAGTCCTCCCCCCCCCCTGCATCCCGTCTTGGACAGTCCTCCCCCCCCCCTGCATCCCGTCTTGGACAGTCTCCCCCCCCCCCCTGCATCCCGTCTTGGACAGTCCCCCCCCCTCCTGCTCCCGTCTTGGACAGTCCTCCCCCCCCCCCCCTGCATCCCGTCTTGGACAGTCTCTCCCCCCCTTCTGCTCCCGTCTTGGACAGTCCCCCCCCCCTCCTGCTCCCGTCTTGGACAGTCCTCCCCCCCTCCTGCTCCCGTCTTGGACAGTCCCCCCCCCTCCTGCTCCCGTCTTGGACAGTCCTCCCCCCCTCCTGCTCCCGTCTTGGACAGTCCTCCCCCCCTCCTGCTCCCGTCTTGGACAGTCCTCCCCCCTCCTGCTCCCGTCTTGGACAGTCCTCCCCCCCCCCTGCTTCCGTCTTGGACAGTCCCCCCCCCCCTCCTGCTCCTGTCTTGGACAGTCCCCCCCCCCCCTCCTGCTCCCGTCTTGGACAGTCCCCCCCCCTCCTGCTCCCGTCTTGGACAGTCCCGTCCCCCCCCCCTGCTCCCTTCTTGGACAGTCCTCCCCCCCCCCTGCTCCTGTCTTGGACAGTCTCTCCCCCCCCCCCCCCCCGGCTCCCCTGTTGGACAGTCCCCCCTTCTCTCCTCTTGGACAGTCCTCCCCCCCCCCCCGCTCCCCTCTTGGACAGTCCTGCACCCCTTTTTGACAGCACCCCTCTTCTGCAGCTCCCCTCTTGGACAGTCCCTGCAGTATTTGTAGCTGCTGACTTTTTTTAAGTGGGAACCCCGCTTTAATGACACCCCAGTCTTAGTCCGGAGGGTTCAATATTGAGTTGGCTTCGCCCTTTGCAGCTATAACAGCTTCACCTCTTCTGGGAA
Source organism: Aquarana catesbeiana (assembly GCF_042186555.1). NCBI lineage: Eukaryota > Metazoa > Chordata > Amphibia > Anura > Ranidae > Aquarana > Aquarana catesbeiana. The sequence goes on from NC_133332.1 coordinate 1,715,036, forward strand.
GGCCGTCCACAAGGTTTAGGAGGGTGTCTATGGGAATGTTTGACCGTTCTTCCAGAAGAACATTTGTGAGGTCAGGCACTGATGTTGGACGAGAAGGCCTGGCTCGCAGTCTCCGCTCTAATTCATCCCAAAGGTGTTCTATCGGTTGAGGTCAGGACTCTGTGCAGGTCAGTCAAGTTCCTCCACCCCAAACTCACTCATCTATGTCTTTATGGACCTTGCCTTATGCTCTGGTTCATACCATTTGGTGAAGGGGGGATTATGGTGCGGGGTTGTTTTTCAGGGTTGAACGCCTTTGGGATGAATTAGAGTGGAGACTGTGAGCCAGACCTTCTCATCCAACATCAGTGCCTGACCTCACAAATGCTCTTCTGGAAGAATGGTCATACATTCCCATAGACACCCTCCTAAACCTTGTGAACGGCCTTCCCAGAAGAGGTGAAGCTGTTATAGCTGCAAAGGGCGGAGCCAACTCAATATTGAACCCTCCGGACTAAGACTGGGATGTCATTAAAGTTCATGTGTGTGTAAAGGGGGGGGACCAATACTTCTGGTAATATACAGTGGGGAGGGAAAGTATTCAGACCCCCTTAAATTTTTCACTCTTTGTTATATTGCAGCCATTTGCTAAAATCATTTCAGTTCACAGCACCCCATATTGTACACACAGCACCCCATATTGTACACACAGCACCCCATATTGTACACACAGCCCCCCATATTGTACACACAGCACCCCATATTGTACACACAGCCCCCCATATTATACACACAGCACCCCATATTGTACACACAGCACCCCATATTGTACACACAGCACCTCATATTGTACACACAGCACCTCATATTGTACACACAGCACCCCATATTGTACACACAGCACCCCATATTGTACACACAGCACCCCATATTGTACACACAGCCCCCCATATTGTACACACAGCACCCCATATTGTACACACAGCACCCCATATTGTACACACAGCCCCCCATATTGTACACACAGCACCCCATATTGTACACACAGCACCCCATATTGTACACACAGCACCCCATATTGTACACACAACACTCCATATTGTACACACAGCACCCCATATTGTACACACAGCACTCCATATTGTACACACAGCACCCCATATTATACACACAGCACCCCATATTGTACACACAGCCCCCCATATTGTACACACAACACTCCATATTGTACACACAGCACCCCATATTGTACACACAGCACTCCATATTGTACACACAGCCCCCCATATTGTACACACAGCACCCCATATTGTACACACAGCCCCCCATATTGTACACACAGCACCCCATATTGTACACACAGCACCTCATATTGTACACACAGCACCCCATATTGTACACACAGCACCCCATATTGTACACACAGCACCCCATATTATACACACAGCACCCCATATTGTACACACAGCACCCCATATTATACACACAGCACCCCATATTGTACACACAGCCCCCCATATTGTACACACAACACTCCATATTGTACACACAGCACCCCATATTGTACACACATCACCCCATATTGTACACAGCCCCCCATATTGTACACACAGCCCCCCATATTATACACACAGCCCCCCATATTGTACACACAGCCCCCCATATTGTACACACAGCCCCCCATATTGTACACAGCCCCCCATATTGTACACACATCACCCCATATTATACACACAGCCCCCCATATTGTACACACAGCCCCCCATATTGTACACACAGCCCCCCATATTGTACACACAGCCCCCCATATTGTACACACAGCACCTCATATTGTACACACAGCCCCCCATATTGTACACACAGCCCCCCATATTGTACACACAGCACCCCATATTGTACACACAGCACTCCATATTGTACACACAGCACCTCATATTGTACACACAGCCCCCCATATTGTACACACAGCCCCCCATATTGTACACACAACACCCCATATTGTACACACAGCCCCCCATATTGTACACACAACACCCCATATTGTACACACAGCCCCCCATATTGTACACACAGCCCCCCATATTGTACACACAACACCCCATATTGTACACACAGCACCTCATATTGTACACACAGCACCCCATATTATACACACAGCACCCCATATTGTACACACAGCACCTCATATTGTACACACATCACCCCATATTGTACACACAGCCCCCCATATTGTACACACAGCACCTCATATTGTACACACAGCACTCCATATTGTACACACAGCACCCCATATTGTACACACAGCACTCCATATTGTACACACAGCACCCCATATTGTACACACAGCACCCCATATTGTACACACAGCACCCCATATTGTACACACAGCACTCCATATTGTACACACAGCACCCCATATTGTACACACAGCACCTCATATTGTACACACAGCCCCCCATATTATACACACAGCACCCCATATTGTACACACAGCCCCCCATATTGTACACACAGCACCTCATATTGTACACACAGCCCCCCCATATTGTACACACAGCACCCCATATTGTACACACAGCCCCCCATATTATACACACAGCACCCCATATTGTACACACAGCACTCCATATTGTACACACAGCCCCCCATATTATACACACAGCACCCCATATTGTACACACAGCACTCCATATTGTACACACAGCACCCCGTATTGTACACACAGCACTCCATATTGTACACACAACACCCCATATTGTACACACAACACCTCATATTGTACACACAGCCCCCCATATTATACACACAGCACCCCATATTGTACACACAGCACTCCATATTGTACACACAGCACCCCATATTGTACACACAGCACTCCATATTGTACACACAACACCCCATATTGTACACACAGCACCCCATATTGTACACACAGCACCTCATATTGTACACACAGCCCCCCATATTGTACACAGCACCCCATATTGTACACACAGCCCCCCATATTGTACACACAGCCCCCCATATTGTACACACAGCACATCATATTGTACACACAGCACCCCATATTGTACACACATCACCCCATATTGTACACACAGCCCCCCATATTGTACACACAGCACTCCATATTGTACACACAGCCCCCCATATTGTACACACAGCACCTCATATTGTACACACAGCCCCCCATATTATACACACAGCACCCCATATTGTACACACAGCACCCCATATTGTACACACAGCCCCCATATTATACACACAGCACCCCATATTGTACACACAGCACCCCATATTGTACACACAGCACCCCATATTGTACACACATCACCCCATATTGTACACACAGCCCCCCATATTGTACACACAGCCCCCCATATTGACAGAAAAACACAGAATTGTTGACATTTTTGCAGATTTATTAAAAAAGAAAACCTGAAATATCACATGCTCCTAAGTATTCAGACCCTTTGCTCAGTATTTAGTAGAAGCCCCTTTTGATGAGTCTTTTTGTGAAAGATACAACAAGTTTTTCACACCTGTATTTGGGGATCCTCTGCCATTCCTCCTTGCAGATCCTCTCCAGTTCTGTCAGGGGGGATGGTAAACGTTGGTGGACGGCCATTTTTAGGTCTCTCCAGAGATACTCAATTGGGTTTAAGTCGGGGCTCTGGCCGGGCCATTCAAGAACAGTCACGGAGTTGTTGTGAAGCCACTCCTTCGTTATTTTAGCGGTGTGCTTAGGGTCATTGTCTTGTTGGGAGGTAAACCTTCGGCCCAGTCTGAGGTCCTGAGCACTCTGGAGAAGGTTTTGGTCCAGGATATCCCTGTACTTGGCCACATTCATCTTTCCCTCGATTGCAACCAGTCGTCCTGTCCCTGCAGCTGAAAAACACCCCCACAGCATGATGCTGCCACCACCATGCTTCACTGTTGGGACTGTATTGGACAGGTGATGAGCAGTGCCTGGTTTTCTCCACACATACCACTTAGAATTAAGGCCAAAAAGTTCTATCTTGGTCTCATCAGACCAGAGAATCTTCTTTCTTTATCGTACATCACGGGACACAGAGCACCATAATAATGACTATGTGGGTTATACGCTTACCTTCAGGTGATTGGACGCTGGCAGCCAATAGTAAGACGGTTCCTCCCATATAACCCCTCCCACACAGGAAGTACCTCAGTTTTCTCACCAGTGTCTTGAAGGTGATGGTCACAGATATTGAAGCTCTTCAGTTTCTTCAAAGATGTCCCACTGAGGACGTTCTAATCGGATCCATTCGGATGGCTTTACTAAAGTGGATGTACCCGAACCTCGGCTCGAGAACGAGGTGCTTGTAATGTGTCCTTTATAGGCGCTGGACCCTTGTTAAAGTTGGTATTCCTGGTCAATCCTGCCCAAGGTAAACCATAAAGGGTGCTTTACAGGTCCAGGGGTGTGGACCCCAATATGGGGGACCTGGTCCCTGAAGGTCCTTAGAGGCGCTACCCGCCGTGATGGGGGAAGATTGGGCCTGGTGAAACAGGCCCTGCTGCTTGGGATGGTGAGTACTCCCTTTGGGAATTTATTATATATATGTATGTATTCCTTCTGAAACCTGTGTCTTACAGATGCCTGGTATGGCGTGCGTTTTGATCAGGCGTGCGCAAATGTGCGCATGCGCTGCGTGCGCGCTACGGCGTGTGTGTGCGCCTTCGGTGTGCGCGTCACAGCGCGTGGAGAACACAGAGCGACATTTGGGCACGTGAGCCTGGTGGTCTTGGACACAGCGGTGACAGGTTGAAGGATAGTTGTAGTTTGTGGGGAGTACTCCTCCTTTTCTTCCTCGTGTGTAAGCAATGTCTTCCAAGAAACGAGGAGCAGGGAACAAGGCAAGCCCAGGGGTAAGAGTCCCTCCACAAAAGACAGGAGGCCAACCCCATGCTGATGCAGCCTCAGTTTCTCCTGAAGGATCTGCGGCTTCTGACCTGGCTGAGCCATTGCACTTGTCAGGCATAGTGGCCACTACCAATGTACCTACCTCAGCTTATGTTACAAAGGATGATTTGGCATCTGCCTTGGCGGGCCTGGAAGGCAAAATAGATGGCATGATTGCCTCTGTAACACAGGGGGGAAGGAAGCGTAATAGATCTCCTTCCCCCAGGCCTGGGCCAAGTGGAGAGTCACTAGAGCACCAGGACTCTTATAGCCAGATGGGTCCAGGTGACCTGGAACCAGAATGAGCAGAGGATCCAGAGGAGGTGGTCGTGAAGGACCAGGAGGTAGGAGAGGCTGAAGATTCCTCGGCTGAGGACTCTGAGGAGCCAATGTCAGCCTCCCATTCCCAGAAATTGTTTATCCAATCTCTAATGGAGATGTTACGAATTGGGTTTAAGTTACCCCCGGTTCAGGAATGGACACTCCACTAGGGGGATTAGTGCATCATGGGTAGTACACCAGCAGGTGTCTATGGCTCAGGTCTGCAAAGCGCCCCTTGGTCTTCAGTTCATACGTTCAGCAGGTTCTACCAGGTGGATGTGAGGTCTCAAAGGGAGACTGTGTTTGGCCACAGCGTTTTGCAGGCAGCTTTGTAATCTCAGATCCATTGGGTCTAGGGATGATGTGTCCCCATCCCCCACCCCCCCTCAGATGCATTGCTTTAGGACATCCCACATAGTCATTATTATGGTGCTCTGTGTCCCGTGATGTACCATAAAGAAACAGCTTACCTGTAAAATCCTTTTCTTGGAGTACACAGAGGTCCCTCCTCTTTTTCTGGGATCGTCATTGCTTGCTACAAAACTGAGGCACTTCCTGTGTGGGAGGGGTTATATGGGAGGAACCGTCTTACTATTGGTTGCCAGTGTCCAATCACCTGAAGGTAAGTGTATAACCCACATAGTCATTATTATGGTGCTCTGTGTCCCGTGATGTACTCCAAGAAAAGGATTTTACAGGTAAGCTGTTTTAAAAATCCATTTTTCTCACCATCTTGGAGTCCTTCAGGTGTTTTTTAGCAAACTCCATGCGGCTTTCAGGTGTCTTGCACTGAGGAGAGGCTTCGTCGGGCCACTCTGCCATAAAGCCCCGACTGGTGGAGGGCTGCAGTGATGGTTGACTTTCTACAACTTTCTCCCATCCCCCGACTGCATCTCTGGAGCTCAGCCACAGTGATCTTTGGGTTCTTCTTTACCTCATGCTGTGTGTACAATATGGGGCGCTGTGTGTACAATATGGGGGGCTGTGTGTACAATATGGGGTGATGTGTGTACAATATGGGGTGATGTGTGTACAATATGGGGGGCTGTGTGTACAATATGGGGTGATGTGTGTACAATATGGGGGGCTGTGTGTACAATATGGGGGGCTGTGTGTACAATATGGGGGGCTGTGTGTACAATATGGGGGGTTGTGTGTACAATATGGAGTGATGTGTGTACAATATGGGGTGCTGTGTGTACAATATGGGGAGCTGTGTGTACAATATGAGGTGCTGTGTGTACAATATGGGGTGCTGTGTGTACAATATGGGGTGCTGTGTGTACAATATGGGGGGCTGTGTGTACAATATGGGGTGCTGTGTGTACAATATGGGGTGCTGTGTGTACAATATGGGGGGCTGTGTGTACAATATGGGGGGCTGTGTGTACAATATGGAGTGCTGTGTGTACAATATGGGGGGGGCTGTGTGTACAATATGAGGTGCTGTGTGTACAATATGGGGTGCTGTGTGTACAATATGGGGTGCTGTGTGTACAATATGGGGGGCTGTGTGTACAATATGGGGGGCTGTGTGTACAATATGGGGTGCTGTGTGTACAATATGGGGGGCTGTGTGTACAATATGGGGGGCTGTGTGTACAATATGGGGTGCTGTGTGTACAATATGGGGGGCTGTGTGTACAATATGGGGGGCTGTGTGTACAATATGGGGGGCTGTGTGTACAATATGGGGGGTTGTGTGTACAATATGGAGTGCTGTGTGTACAATATGGGGGGCTGTGTGTACAATATGGGGTGCTGTGTGTACAATATGGGGTGCTGTGTGTACAATATGGGGAGCTGTGTGTACAATATGAGGTGCTGTGTGTACAATATGGGGTGCTGTGTGTACAATATGGGGTGCTGTGTGTACAATATGGGGGGCTGTGTGTACAATATGGGGTGCTGTGTGTACAATATGGGGTGCTGTGTGTACAATATGAGGTGCTGTGTGTACAATATGGGGTGCTGTGTGTACAATATGGGGGGCTGTGTGTACAATATGGGGGGCTGTGTGTACAATATGGGGGGCTGTGTGTACAATATGGGGTGCTGTGTGTACAATATGGGGTGCTGTGTGTACAATATGGGGTGCTGTGTGTACAATATGAGGTGCTGTGTGTACAATATGAGGTGTTGTGTGTACAATATGGGGTGCTGTGTGTACAATATGGGGGGCTGTGTGTACAATATGGGGGGCTGTGTGTACAATATGGGGGGCTGTGTGTACAATATGGGGGGCTGTGTGTACAATATGAGGTGTTGTGTGTACAATATGGGGGGCTGTGTGTACAATATGGGGTGATGTGTGTACAATATGAGGTGCTGTGTGTACAATATGGGGTGCTGTGTGTACAATATGGGGGGCTGTGTGTACAATATGAGGTGCTGTGTGTACAATATGAGGTGTTGTGTGTACAATATGGGGTGCTGTGTGTACAATATGGGGGGCTGTGTGTACAATATGGGGGGCTGTGTGTAAAATATGGGGGGCTGTGTGTACAATATGGGGTGCTGTGTGTACAATATGGGGTGCTGTGTGTACAATATGGGGGGCTGTGTGTACAATATGGGGTGCTGTGTGTACAATATGGGGTGCTGTGTGTACAATATAGGGTGTTGTGTGTACAATATGGGGGGCTGTGTGTACAATATGGGGTGCTGTGTGTATAATATGGGGTGCTGTGTGTACAATATGGGGGGCTGTGTGTACAATATGGGGTGCTGTGTGTACAATATGAGGTGCTGTGTGTACAATATGGGGTGATGTGTGTACAATATGGGGTGCTGTGTGTACAATATGGGGTGCTGTGTGTACAATATGGAGTGCTGTGTGTACAATATGAGGTGATGTGTGTACAATATGGAGTGCTGTGTGTACAATATGAGGTGCTGTGTGTACAATATGGGGTGCTGTGTGTACAATATGAGGTGCTGTGTGTACAATATGGGGTGATGTGTGTACAATATGGGGGGCTGTGTGTACAATATGGGGGGCTGTGTGTACAATATGGGGGGCTGTGTGTACAATATGGAGTGCTGTGTGTACAATATGAGGTGCTGTGTGTACAATATGGGGTGCTGTGTGTACAATATGGGGGGCTGTGTGTACAATATGGGGTGCTGTGTGTACAATATGGGGGGCTGTGTGTACAATATGGGGTGCTGTGTGTACAATATGGGGTGCTGTGTGTACAATATGGGGTGCTGTGTGTACAATATGAGGTGCTGTGTGTACAATATGGGGGGCTGTGTGTACAATATGGGGTGCTGTGTGTACAATATGGGGTGCTGTGTGTACAATATGGGGGGCTGTGTGTACAATATGAGGTGCTGTGTGTACAATATGGGGGGCTGTGTGTACAATATGGGGGGCTGTGTGTACAATATGGGGTGCTGTGTGTACAATATGGGGTGCTGTGTGTACAATATGGGGGGCTGTGTACAATATGGGGGGCTGTGTGTACAATATGGAGTGCTGTGTGTACAATATGAGGTGCTGTGTGTACAATATGAGGTGCTGTGTGTACAATATGGAGTGCTGTGTGTACAATATGGGGGGCTGTGTGTACAATATGGGGTGCTGTGTGTACAATATGGGGGGCTGTGTGTACAATATGGGGTGATGTGTGTACAATATGGGGTGCTGTGTGTACAATATGGAGTGCTGTGTGTACAATATGGGGGGCTGTGTGTACAATATGGAGTGCTGTGTGTACAATATGGGGTGATGTGTGTACAATATGGGGTGCTGTGTGTACAATATGAGGTGCTGTGTGTACAATATGGAGTGCTGTGTGTACAATATGGGGGGCTGTGTGTACAATATGGGGTGCTGTGTGTACAATATGGGGAGCTGTGTGTACAATATGGAGTGCTGTGTGTACAATATGGGGTGCTGTGTGTACAATATGGGGAGCTGTGTGTACAATATGGGGTGCTGTGTGTACAATATGGAGTGCTGTGTGTACAATATGGGGGGCTGTGTGTACAATATGGGGGGCTGTGTGTACAATATGAGGTGCTGTGTGTACAATATGGGGTGATGTGTGTACAATATAGGGTGCTGTGTGTACAATATGGGGTGCTGTGTGTACAATATGAGGTGCAGTGTGTACAATATGGGGTGCTGTGTGTACAATATGGGGTGCTGTGTGTACAATATGAGGTGCAGTGTGTACAATATGGGGGGCTGTGTGTACAATATGGGGTGCTGTGTGTACAATATGGGGTGCTGTGTGTACAATATGGGGTGCTGTGTGTACAATATGAGGTGCAGTGTGTACAATATGGGGGGCTGTGTGTACAATATGGGGTGCTGTGTGTACAATATGAGGTGCTGTGTGTACAATATGGGGTGCTGTGTATACAATATGAGGTGCAGTGTGTACAATATGAGGTGCTGTGTGTACAATATGGGGTGCTGTGTGTACAATATGAGGTGCTGTGTGTACAATATGGGGGGCTGTGTGTACAATATGGGGGGCTGTGTGTACAATATGGGGTGCTGTGTGTACAATATGGGGTGCTGTGTGTACAATATGGGGTGCTGTGTGTACAATATGAGGTGCAGTGTGTACAATATGGGGGGCTGTGTGTATAATATGGGGGGCTGTGTGTACAATATGGGGTGCTGTGTGTACAATATGGGGTGCTGTGTGTACAATATGGGGGGCTGTGTGTACAATATGAGGTGCTGTGTGTACAATATGGAGTGCTGTGTGTACAATATGGGGTGCTGTGTGTACAATATGGGGTGCTGTGTGTACAATATGGGGAGCTGTGTGTACAATATGGGGAGCTGTGTGTACGGGGGTCTGAATACTTTCTGTCCCCACTGTGTGTGTATAAAGGGGATCACACATCATATATAAGGATGGGTCCCCTTCCTGCCCTGCTATTTAATGATTGGTTACATTAATGACACCCCCCCCCCCCCACACCCATGTCATATATCTGCACTATAATCATTATCCAGGATGGTCCCCTTAACTTTTTTTTTTTTTTAGAGTGCCTCAAGTTTGGTCCCTGACACCTCCAGAGGGCCCAACAATGGCAGCAAGATTTCCTGCAATGAGGAGAAATTCCGTCAACTGCCACACACTGAGGAGAAAGTGGACCCAATAATAACCCCCGGCATTGGTGCCAGTGGACCCAATCTCTGCAAAGTGTCCCACAAGAAATTGCTGACTGCATATAGAGCCATCATGCCAGAGCATTACAGGGATAATATATATATACACACTATATACTGTATATCTGGATGTATTTACAGAATTGTGTATGTTTTTTTATACATATATATTTACACACAGTATATGTAAAATTCTCCCTGAAAATCGGTATACGCTGCATTGTATATTGATTCACGTATCCCCCCCATACATTACATACCTGGACCACAGGGAGGACAAGGCGCACAGATCTTGTACACGCCCCCTGCAGGTCACATGACCTTTACCACACGCCTGTAAATTGCATCTGATTTGTCTCCGCAGGATCTGGACAGACAGTTGTGGGAGTTGGAGAGACAGTTGGGAGAGCTCAGACTGAGAGCCGTGACCGACAGCCAAAGAGGTGAGTGCGCGGCATGGCGGGGGAGGGACCTCTCTGCTACAGTAGCACATACCATGATTATAGGAGTGTCCCACCTCCACCAATCAGATCTTCCCTCCCACTCTGGAGTCTGTGCTAGGCTCCTGGAAGGGTGAAGCTGATTGGTGGAGAAGGGGAGCACAGAGATCAGAAGTCACCTCCAGTGATCGGGTAGAATGGCTGTCAGCAGCTCTGGTGGCACTTTGTGACAAATTATCAGGGTTGTGTATCTAATGCCTGAGGGCACATTTCAAGCTGTGCCCCCTGGACCCCCGGGGCGTGCCCCATTCCACCCCCTGGACCCCCGGGGCGTGCCCCATTCCACCCCCTGGACCCCCGGGGCGTGCCCCATTCCACCCCCTGGACCTCCGGAGCGTGCCCCCTCCCACCCCCTGGACCTCCGGAGCGTGCCCCCTCCCACCCCCTGGACCTCCGGAGCGTGCCCCCTCCCACCCCCTGGACCTCCGGAGCGTGCCCCCTCCCACCCCCTGGACTTCTGGGCGTGCCCCCTCCCGATCCCAGAGGTTCCCAATGTTCCCTTCCCACCCCTGGGCCTTGTAGGTGTTCCTCTCCCCCCATCCCTGGATCTCCGGGCGTGCCCCCTCCCACCCCCTGGACCTCTGGGGCGTGCCTCATTCTACCCCCTGGACCTCCGGAGCGTGCCCCCTCCCACCCCCTGGACCCCCGGGGTGTGCCCCCTCCCGATCCTCGAGACTCCCGATGTTGCCTTCCCACCCCTGGGCCTTGTAGCTGTTCCTCTCCCCCCATCCCTGGATCTCCGGGCGTGCCCCCTCCCACCCCCTGGACCTCTGGGGCGTGCCTCATTCTACCCCCTGGACCTCCGGAGCGTGCCCCCTCCCACCCCCTGGACCCCCGGGGTGTGCCCCCTCCCGATCCTCGAGACTCCCGATGTTGCCTTCCCACCCCTGGGCCTTGTAGCTGTTCCTCTCCCCCCATCCCTGGATCTCCGGGCGTGCCCCCTCCCACCCCCTGGACCTCTGGGGCGTGCCTCATTCTACCCCCTGGACCTCCGGAGCGTGCCCCCTCCCACCCCCTGGACCCCCGGGGTGTGCCCCCTCCCGATCCTCGAGACTCCCGATGTTGCCTTCCCTCCCCTGGGCCTTGTAGGTGTTCCTCTCCTCCCATCCCTGGATCTCTGAGGCGTGCCCCCTCCCACCCCCTGGACCCCCGGGGTGTGCCCCCTCCCGATCCTCGAGACTCCCGATGTTGCCTTCCCTCCCCTGGGCCTTGTAGGTGTTCCTCTCCTCCCATCCCTGGATCTCTGAGGCGTGCCCCCTCCCACCCCCTGGACCTCCGGGGCGTGCCCCATTCCACCCCATGGACCTCCGGGGTGTGCCCCCTCCCGATCCTCAAGGCTCCCAATGTTCCCTTCCCACCCCTGGGCCTTGTAGGTGTTCCTCTCCCCCCATCCCTGGATCCCCTATAGGTGCCTCCATACCCTCTGGTCTCTTAGGGTTGCCCCTGGGACATCCCACCGTTTGCATAGTGAGGGGGGCGGGGAGTTTTAGATCGACCAAACAATCTTTTTGCTGCCGATTGTCTCCTCGTGGGAGTAAAATGTGTTTTGTCTGTTGATCACGTGGGTGAAACACAACTACAATTCCCATCCATCCCCTCATGCTAATATAGGAAATGTTGGTGTTTTCTCCACCTTTTAATAACTCGCCTGTTTTATGTGTCCCTCCCCCATTCTCTGTCTTCACAGCGGACTTGGACGCCAACAACTCGGAGTCATGTGACGTCTTCCTGGACCGGCCCCCCAGGACGGGTCAGACGGAGGCCCGCATGCATTATGCCAGCGAGCGCCCGAAGAGCGCAGGTAAGGCTCCGCCCTCCCCTCCCCCCTCTTTACCCACCCCTGGATCAAATTGATTTGATCGGTGCATTTTCCGCCTCTGCCCCCCTGTAACCCCCCGCTTTTCTTCCATCCTCAGGTGACCTGGTTGTGGGATCCCAGCACCCCCGCTCTTCTTCTTCCCGCCTGCTGGTTCCTCGCTCCATGTCTGCTCCCTATCCCTCCCCTTCCTCTCCGCCCCCTCCCCCCGCTCGCAGGGCTGAAGGCTACATCCTCTCTCTCCTCCGCCGCCAACTCCGCACGCCCTACATGCGCTCGGTCTCTGCCGAACGACCCTCACCCCCTCCCCCTCCTCTTCCTTCTCCCATTCCTGCTCCAACTCCAGCCTGTAGAATGGCCACCAACACCTCTTACACCCCTGTCCATCGGGGGCCCCGAAGAAAGCACCCGCCCCTGCTGAAGGGCCGCAGCGTGGAGGGCTCTCCGCCGAGACCCCCCAGGAAGTGTCTGTCGGCAGAGGAGCCGCCCCGGAAAAGGGGAGGGCGCAGGACGCCGCGGTCTCTGTCTGAGACGAGCCTGAGGGACCCCATTCAGGGGCCGGAGGAGAGCGTGGAAGCCGGGGTGCAGGCCGAAGCGTGGGGGGGGCTCCAGGGGGAACCTTGAGGCCTGGGGTCACCCCAGGAACTACAGGGAGAGCTGGGCCAATGCCCGATCGCAGACCGAAGGCTGGGCGGACCAGCAGGCTTTCGTCCCAGAGTGGGGCCCCATGCAGGAAGGAGGGCGGTGCTACACCCTGGGCAGAGAGGGGAGGGCCCCGCCGGTGAGGCTCGGCCCGCCCTGCAGAAAGTGGAGGTCAACCGCTGAGATCAGCGCCGGGGTGCCGGAGGTGGAGACGAGGGTCGATTCGGAGGGGGAAGAGGAGGAGGAAGAAGGGGAACTGGTGTGGCCAATGCAGCTTCCTCCCTGCGATGCCGAAGGGCGCCCCCAAGTGTTCAAAGTCAAAGCCTCACAGGCGCTGAAGAAAAAGATCATGCGTTTTCACACGGGGTCACTGAAGGTCATGACCACGGTGTGAACCGGGCAGAACCACGCGGAGTCCGCCATGACGTCACACCCACCGCTTGTAGGTCGGAGGACAGCAAACCCCGCCCCCGGACCTGAAGATTTCCCCTACTGGGGGGGTGGGGGGCTGAATGCTGTGGGCGCAGAAGTGGGGGAAGGGCATTGTCACAGATGGCTCTTTCTCTGTTCTTCCTCCTTTGTGTGCCAGTCTTGTTATAGTTCATAAAGTGCCACCATAGTCTGCAGCGCAGTACAGAGCCACAGATCCTTGTCAGAGGAGCTTACAGTCTAGTGGAGAGTCTCGGCTGTTTTGGGGTCCACATATCACGCTTGGGGGGAGGCGGGTCCTGGCCACCATCCTTCCCTTTTTTTTTTTTTTCCTGGGTATTATAATGTTTGTGCTCCTCGTGATCTGTAGACACGGAGTTCAGCCAATCAGGTTTCACCATTCTCTGGGACAATCACACGCGATGTCTGGTTGCTACGGGCGATGGCGCTGTCCGTCCCCCCCCCTTGTGTTTGCCATGCTCAGGGTCATACGTTCTGCTCACACAAGAATCAAAGTGCCTGAAATAAAAACTGTCTGTTGCTGGAAGCAACCAATGGGAATTCCTGACCGGCTGTGGAGGTATGATGGAAGGATCTGGTTGTCATGGGTAAAAGACACTTCTGGTTTCAGGCACATTGATAGGCCCAGCATCTCACATGGGGTAATAGTACTACAACTCCCATCCGCCTCCCTTTTCGGTATGCTAAAATGAGAACTGTCTGTGCTGCACAGAGCCACCAATCAGATCTTTTCAGAGCCGGAATCTGGAAGCGCCATTCTGATTGGTGGCTTTGGGTGTCGGAGACACATAACCCAAGCTGCCTCCTGCTCTACCCATAATGCTTTGCATTGCTGTGTGTCATTCACTGACTGGCGTCATCCCTGGCTGTCCAGCGGGGGGCGCTGCACTGTGCATACTGATAATCAGCTGATATTGGACAATCACTTGTTACACTGTCCACCTTTTGTACTGAGTTTCCTGGCTGCTCCCAACACCTAAGTCCTATGGTCGGCTGTCCCTCTGGGGGAGCGGTCCTGTGACCGGCTGTCCCTCTTGTGAGGCGGTCCTGTGACCGGCTGTCCCTCTGGGGGGGGGGGGGGGGCGGTCCATTGGCCGGCTGTCCCTCTGGGGGGGGGGGGGCGGTCCATTGGCCGGCTGTCCCTCTGGGGGGGGGGGGGCGGTCCATTGGCCGGCTGTCCCTCTGGGGGGGGCGGTCCATTGGCCGGCAGTCCCTCTGGGGGGGGCGGTCCATTGGCCGGCTGTCCCTCTGGGGGGGGCGGTCCATTGGCCGGCTGTCCCTCTGGGGGGGCGGTCCATTGGCCGGCTGTCCCTCTGGGGGGGCGGTCCATTGGCCGGCTGTCCCTCTGGGGGGGGCGGTCCATTGGCCGGCTGTCCCTCTGGGGAAGTGGGGGAGGCAGTCCTGTGACCGGCTGTCCCTCTGGGGGGGGTCCCTTTGACCAGCTGTCCCTCTGGGGGGGGTCCCTTTGACCGGCTGTCCCTCTGGGGGGGAGGCGATCCATTGGCCGGCTGTCCCTCTGGGGGGTGCGGTCCTGTGACCGGCTGTCCCTCTGGGGGGTGCGGTCCTGTGACCGGCTGTCCCTCTGGGGGGTGCGGTCCTGTGACCGGCTGTCCCTCTGGGGGGTGCGGTCCTGTGACCGGCTGTCCCTCTGGGGGGGGTGCGGTCCTGTGACCGGCTGTCCCTCTGGGGGGGGTGCGGTCCTGTGACCGGCTGTCCCTCTGGGGGGGGTGCGGTCCTGTGACCGGCTGTCCCTCTGGGGGGGGGGGGCGGTCCTGTGACTGGCTGTCCCTCAGGGGCGGTCCTGTTGTTCTTCCTCCCTAGTATTAGTCCTGCAGTGATACAATGTATATACAGACTCTTCCCTGATGTAGGGAGCTGCCAATAATCAATGTAAATATTGGTTGTACAGACCTGTATATAGGATGTGGATATGTATATGTGCTGTATATATACAGTGGGGCAAAAAAGTATTTAGTCACCACCAATTGTGGAAGTTCTCCCACTTAGAAAGATGAGAGAGGCCTGTAATTGTCATCATAGGTAGACCTCAACTATGAGAGAAAAAATGTGGAAAGAAATCCAATCACATTGTCTGATTTTTCAAAGAATTTATTTGCAAATTATGGTGGAAAATAAGTATTTGGTGAATATGAAAAGTTCATCTCAATACTTTGTTATATCTCCTTTGTTGGCAATGACAGAGGTCAAACGTTTTCTGTAAGTCTTCACAAGGTTGTCACACACTGTTGCTGGTATGTTGGCCCATTCCTCCATGCAGATCTCCTCTAGAGCAGTGATGTTTTGGGGCTGTCGCTGGGCAACACGGACTTCCAACTCCCTCTAAAGGTTTTCTATGGGGTTGAGATCTGGAGACTGGCTAGGCCACTCCAGGACCTTGAAATGCTTCTTACGAAGCCACTCCTTCATTGCCCGGGGGGTGTGTTTGGGATCATTGTCATGCTGAAAGACCCAGCCATGTTTCATCTTAATGCCCTTGCTGATGGGAGGAGATTTGCACTCAGAATCTCACGATACATGGCCCCATTCATTCTTTCATGTACACGGATCAGTCGTCCTGTTCCCTTTGCAGAGAAACAGCCCCAAAGCATGATGTTGCCACCCCCATGCTTAACAGTAGGTATGGTGTTCTTTGGTTGCAACTCAGCATTCTCTCTCCTCCAAACACGACGAGTTGTGTTTCTACCAAACAGTTCTACTTTGGTTTCATCTGACCATATGACATTCTCCCAATCCTCTTCTGGATCATCCAAATGCTCTCTAGTAAACCTCAGACGGGCCCGGACATGTACTGGCTTAAGCAGGGGGACACGTCTGGCACTGCAGGATCTGAGTCCCTGGCGGCGTAGTGTGTTACTGATGGTAGCCTTTGTTACGTTGGTCCCAGCTCTCTGCAGGTCATTCACTAGGTCCCCCCGTGTGGTTCTGGGATTTTTGCTCACCGTTCTTGTGATCATTTTGACCCCACGGGGTGAGATCTTGCGTGGAGCCCCAGATCGAGGGAGATGATCAGTGGTCTTGTATGTCTTCCATTTTCTAATTATTGCTCCCTCAGTTGAGTTCTTCACACCAAGCTGCTTGCCTATTGCAGATTCAGTCTTCCCAGCCTGGTGCAGGTCTACAATTTTGTTTCTGGTGTCCTTCGACAGCTCTTTGGTCTTCACCATAGTGGAGTTTGGAGTGTGACTGTTTGAGGTTGTAGACAGGTGTCTTTTATACTGATAACAAGTTCAAACAGGTGCCATTAATACAGGTAATGAGTGGAGGACAGAGGAGCCTCTTAGGCTGGGTTCACACCGGTACAACAAACTCTCCCACATTGGGCGCTCATGTCGCACGACGTGTGAAAATCAATGTTTCCCTATGGGAGCGTCTTAACTGGTCTGACACAAGTTGGTCCGACTTTGAAAATGCTCCCTGCACTACTTTGATCCTACTTCAGCCCATTGACTATCCTTGAAATCGGATCAAAGTCGGATCGCCGTCTCGCATGATCCGACTTCGGCATGCGACTTGTGCTCAGATGATCTTGAGGGGGAACTCCGTGTCAAATTTTAAATAAAAAAAACTGGCATGGGTTCCCTCTCCAAGAGCATACCAGACCCTTATCCGAGCACACAGCCTGGCCGGTCAGGAATGGGGGTGGGGACGAGCGAGCGCCCCCCCCCCCCCCCCCGCCACCCCCCCCCCCCATATCCGTACCAGGCCGCATGCCCTCAACATGGGGGGGGGTGCTTTGGGGCAGGGGGGCGCCCTGCGGCCCCCCGCCCCAAAGCACCTTGTCCTGATGTTGAGGACAAGGGCCTCTTCCCAACAACCCTGGCCGTTGGTTGTCGGGGTCTGCGTGCAGGGGGCTTATTGGAATCCGGGAGCCCCCTTTAATAAGGGGGCCCCCAGATCCCGGCCACCCACCCTATGTGAATGAGTATGGGGTACATCGTACTCCTACCCATTCACCTGGGGGAAAAAGTGTCAATAAAAAAAACACACTACACAGGTTTTTAAAATAATTTATTAGGCAGCTCCGGGGGTCTCTTCCTTCTTCTCTGCGCTCTCCGGTATCTTCTGCCGTTCTCTTGCTAGCGTTGGCCCGGTCTTCTCCGCTGCCTTCTTCCCTCGTCTCTTCTTCCGATGTTGACACGACGCTCTCTCCCGCTGTAATGCCGTGCGCGCGGTCCTCCACGACTTTTATATAGGGATGGGGCGTGGTCACTGGGTGATGTCACCTGGTGACCCCGCCCCTTATTACGTCACAGTCCCGGGGCATGATGACAAGATTCAAGTCGCGGGGCAAAGTTGGATCCAAAGTAGGGCGGCAGTCGTGTCGCACCAGTGTGAACCTGGCCTTAAAGAAGAAGATAGAGGCCTGTGAGAGCCGGAAATCTCGCTTGTTTGTAGGAGAACAAATACTTATTTTCCACCAAAATTTGCAAATAAATTCTTTCAAAAATCAGACAATGTGATTGGATTTGTTTCCACATTTTGTCTCTCATAGTTGAGGTCTACCTATGATGACAATTACAGGCCTCTCTCATCTTTTTAGGTGGGAGAACTTCCACAATTGGTGGTGACTAAATAATTCCCCCCCCCCCCTGTATTCTGAATGGTTTTTGTATTGAAGGATGTAAATAAAGTGTTTCTTGTCACTCCATATCTCTTCTCGTGTTTTATATATCATCGTGTATGGAGGCATCTTTGGTTGGCGGATCAAATACACACAAACAGGTGAGATAAAAACATTTCACTTTAAGAGAGCAAATTTTCCAAGAATGAAGGCTGCTCTCCAGGACTGGGGGGGAGGGGGGAGGGGGGGGGGGATTGGCATCAATGGGCACAGCACAGAAATGAAAATCCTTCAAAGTGACTGTGATCTCACTGCAAAGTACCGTATTTATCGGCGTATACCACGCACCCCAAGTTTAGGAGGGAATTTTAGGGAAAAAACTTACATTTAAATGCCCATCAATGCAGCCTTATCAGTGACATTTGCAGCCTTGCCCGGGCTGCAGTTAAACTACAGTGACTTGTCACTGTCACTGCAGTTTGAAAATGGCGCCGCCGAGATACACAGAGTCGGTCCTGTGTATCTCGGCTCCTCTCGTAGTCCCGCCCAGTCCCGCCCTATGATGGACATAACACAGGTCCAATGGCGGGACTGTGAGCGGAGCCGAGCGCCGCCCATATACATACATAGCCGAGTGTACTCAGCTAGCTCCGCTCACAGTCACGCCCAGTCCCTGTGTTATGTCCATCATAGGGCGGGACTGAGCGTGACTGTGAGCGGAGCTAGCTGAGTACACTCGGCTATGTATGTATATCGGCGGCTGGCGCTCGTTCCGCTCACACTCAGCAGCGGCGATCGGCGTATAAAACGCACCCACGATCTTCCCCTGATTTTCAGGGGGAAAAAAGTGCGTGTTGTACGCAGATAAATACGGTATATTCCCATGGGCAATAAGTTTAAAAGGCTAAAAATAAAACCCATGTGGCTCACGGCCAAAGTTAAAAAAGCTATAAATAATAAGAAAACAGCTTTTAAAAAAAATATATAAAAATGAAGGAACACTATCATCGTTTAAATGCTACAAAGAAAATAACAGAATATGTAAAAAGGAAATCAAGGACGCAAAAATTCAAAACAAACGTCAGATTGCAAAAGATAGGACAAACCCCCCCCCCCAAAAAAAAATTCTTCAAATATATTAATAGTAAAAAGGTCAGGTCTGATCATGTCGGCCCTTTACACAATAATCTGTAGTGGTTGACTGGGGACAAGGAGAAGGCTAATTTAAGAAATACTTTCTTCAGTTCTGTGTATACAAAGGAGCATGGGGGAGGTCATGTCCACAATGGGGGTGGTAGTCACACAGCCCCGAATGATCCACAATGGCTCACAAGTGATCCAGAAATATTTAGACAGAATAAAGGTGGATAAAGCACCTGGACCAAATGACATCCACCTACCGATCCTGAAAGAATTGATCTCTGTCATTTCAAAGCCATTGTATCTAATATTTAGGGACTCAGTAATGACGGGAATAGTACCACTGGATTGATGTAGGGCCCATGTGGTGCCCATATTTAAAAAGGGAACAAAGTCTTTACCAAGTCTCTATAGACCTGTTAGTGTAACTTCTATAGTCGGGAAGATACTGGAGAGATTAATAAAAGACACATAGACGAGTTCTTGCTGGAAAAAATATTTTAAGCAACAGACAGCATGGATTCATGAAAGACAGAAGTTGTCAGACAAACCTGATTTCTTTTTATGAGGAGGTAAGTAAAACCTTGAACAGAGGGGGGGTGGGGTATATTTGGACAGAGGGGTGGACGTGGATGTTTTATACTTGGACCGGGGGGGCTGTGGACATGGTATACTTGGACAGAGGGGTGGCGGTGGACGTGGTAAACTTGGACAGAGGGGTGGCTGTGGACGTGGTATACTTGGACAGAGGGGTGGCTGTGGACGGAGTATATTTGGACAGAGGAGTGGCTGTGGATGTGGTATATTTGGACAGAGGGGTGGACGTGGATGTTTTATACTTGGACTGGGGGGGGCTGTGGACATGGTATACTTGGACAGAGGGGTGGCGGTGGACGTGGTAAACTTGGACAGAGGGGTGGCTGTGGACGTGGTATACTTGGACAGGGGGGGCTGTGGACGTGGTATACTTGGACAGAGGGGTGGCTGTGGACGGGGTATACTTGGACAGAGGGGTGGCTGTGGACGGGGTATACTTGGACAGAGGGGTGGCTGTGGACGGGGTATACTTGGACAGAGGGGTGGCTGTGGACGTGGTATACTTGGACAGAGGGGTGGCTGTGGACGTGGTATACTTGGACAGAGGGGTGGCTGTGGACGTGGTATACTTGGACAGAGGGGTGGCTGTGGACGTGGTATATTTGGACAGAGGGGGGGCTGTGGACGTGATATACTTGGACAGAGGGGTGGCTATGGATGTGATATACTTGGACAGAAGGGTGGCTGTGGACGTGGTATATTTGGACAGGGGGGGCTGTGGACATGGTATACTTGGACAGAGGGGTGGACGTGGTATACTTGGACAGAGGGGGTGGCTGTGGACAGGGTATACTTGGACAGAGGGGTGGTTGTGGACGTGGTATATTTGGACAGAGGGGTGGCTGTGGACGTGATATACTTGGACAGAGGGGTGGATGTGGTATACATGGACAGAGGGGTGGTGGTGGACATTGTATACTTGGGGGGGGGGGGCTGTGGACATGGTATACTTGGACAGAGGGGGGTGGCTGTGGACATGGTATACTTGGACAGAGGGGTGGCTGTGGATGTGATATACTTGGACAGAGGGGGGATGTGGACGTGGTATACATGGACAGAGGGGTGGCGGTGGACATTGTATACTTGGGGGGGGGGGGGGGGGGGGGGGGATGTGGACATGGTATACTTGGACAGAGGGGGGGATGTGGTATACTTGGACAGAGTGGGGGGGCTATGGATGTGGTATATTTGGACAGAGGGGTGGCTGTGGACGTGGTATATTTGGACAGAGGGGTGGCTGTGGACGTGATATACTTGGACAGAGGGGTGGCTGTGGACGTGGTATATTTGGACAGAGGGGTGGACGTGGTATACTTGGACGGGGGGGGCTGTGGACATGGTATACTTGGACAGAGGGGTGGACGTGGTATACTTGGTCAGAAGGGTGGATGTGGACGTGGTATATTTGGACAGAGGGGTGGCTGTGGACATGGTATACTTGGACAAAGTGGGGGGGGGGCTGTGGACGTGGTATACTTGGACAGAGTGGTGGCTGTGGACGTGGTATACTTGGACAGAGGGGGGTAGCGGTGGACGTGGTATACTTGGACATACTTCCCCACATACGGCTCATGTGTAAGGTAAAGTCTACAGGCTTGGAAATAGTTTGTAAATGGATAGAAAACTGGCTAAAAGACAGAATTCAGAGAGTCGTGGTTAATGATTCTTACTCTGAATGGTCTAAGGTTATCAGTGGTGTACCCCAAGGTTCAGTGTTGGGACCCTTACTCTTTAATATCTTTATAAATGATATGGGGTCTAGGATTTCAGTCTTTGCAGATGACACTAAGCTATGCGGTGGAATAACATCCTTACAGGATGTCTCCAATTTACAAGCCAACCTCAATGCTCTGTCTAATTGGGCGTCTATGTGGCAGATGAAGTTTAATGTTGATAAATGTAAAGTTCTGCAATTGGGGGCTAAGAATATGCATCATACATACTAGGGGGAGTACAACTGGGGGGATCCATAGTGGAGAAGGATCTGGGGGGGTCTGTAGTGGAGAAGGATCTGGGGGGATCCGTAGTGGAGAAGGATCTGGGGGGATCCGTAGTGGAGAAGGATCTGGGGGTCCGAAGTGGAGAAGGATCGGGGGGTCTATAGTGGAGAAGGATCTGGGGGGATCTGTAGTGGAGAAGGATCTGCGGGGATCCATAGTGGAGAAGGATCTGGGGGGGTCCGTAGTGGAGGATCTGGGGGGATCTGTAGTGGAGAAGGATCTGGGAGGGTCCAAAGTGGAGATGGATTGGGGGGTCCGTAGTGGAGAAGGATCTGGGGGTCCGAAGTGGAGAAGGATCGGGGGGTCCATAGTGGAGAAGGATCTGGGGGGATCTGTAGTGGAGAAGGATCTGCGGGGATCTGTAGTGAAGGATCGGGGGGTCCGTAGTGGAGAAGGATCTGGGAGGGTCCGAAGTGGAGAAGGATTGGGGGGTCCGTAGTGGAGAAGGATTGGGGATCCATAGTGGAGAAGGATCTGGGGGGATCCGTAGTGGAGAAGGATCTGGGGGGGTCCGTAGTGGAGGATCTGGGGGGATCTGTAGTGAAGGATCGGGGGGTCTGTAGTGGAGAAGGATCTGGGAGGGTCCGAAGTGGAGAAGGATTGGGGGGGTCCGTAGTGGAGAAGGATCTGGGGGGATCCATAGTGGAGAAGGATCTGGGGGGATCCGTAGTGGAGAAGGATCTGGGGGGATCCGTAGTGGAGAAGGATCTGGGGGGTCCGTAATGGAGAAGGGTCTGGGGGGATCCATAGTGAAGAAGGATCTGGGGGGATCTGTAGGGGAGAAGGATCTGGGGGGATCCATAGCGGAGAAGGATCTGGATGTTCTGGTAGATCATAAACTCAGTAATAACATGCAATGCCAAGCTGCGGTTTCCAAAGCGAGCAAAGTCCTCTTGTATAAGAGAGGTATGGACTCCAGAGAGAGAGACATCATCTGTACAAATCATTAGTAAGACCTCAACTGGAATATGAAGTTCAGTTTTGGGCTCCAGTTCTCAAAAAGGATATCGGGGAACTGGAGAAAGTGCAGAGAAGAGCAACCAAACTGATAAGAGGCATGGAGGAGATCAGCTATGAGGAGAGATTAGAGGAACTGAGTTTATTCTTGTCGCGGACACTGGCTGCAAGGACCTTTTTCTGTCCACATTCACCCTGATATTTGGTATTTGCTATATTAATCTTTTTTTTGTTACATTTTTGAGAGACTGTTTTCTTGGACTTGCCCAAAGACTATTCTTGGTTGTTAATTCTGAACAATACGAGCTCCTTGAAAGAGCTGATCACATTGACCTGCGGAGATGGACTGTCTGGTCACCTAGGCTACCTTAAGTGCTGTGTTAATTAACATGTTATATAATTTTCTTTTAAGTTTTTGCTAGGAGGGGGGGAGTATCCATGAGCCAGCCCTACCTCGTTATCTGTGCCCAATAAACCATTCAAGATTCTACAAGCTATTTTCGGCTAGACTTGTATTCAATGGAGCTATAATAATATATCTCTCTGATGGTCAGACTGGAGGAAGCGGAGTGTGGGATAGGATCCGTCACAATTCTCTCTTGAAAAGAGGAGATTAAGGGGGGGATATGATCACCATGTATAAATATATATGGGGGGATATCAATTTAGGCCATTATAGTAGGTGAGGTTGAAAAAAGACACAAGTCCATCAAGTCCAACCTATGTGTGTGATTATGTCTCAGTATTACATTGTATATCTCTGTATGTTGTGGTCATTCAGGTGATTATCTAATAGTTTCTTGAAGCTATCAATGCTCCCCGCTGAGACCACCGCCTGTGGAAGGGAATTCCACATCCTTGCCGCTCTTACAGTAAAGAACCCTCTACGTAGTTTAAGGTTAAACCTCTTTTCTTCTAATTTTAATGAGTGGCCACAAGTCTTGTTAAACTCCCTTCCAGGAAAAAGTTTTCTCCCTATTGTGGGGTCACCAGTCCGGTATTTGTATATTGTGGGGTCACCAGTCCGGTATTTATATATTGTGGGGTCACCAGTCCGGTATTTACATATTGTGGGGTCACCAGTCCGGTATTTATATATTGTGGGGTCACCAGTCCGGTATTTGTATATTGTGGGGTCACCAGTCCGGTATTTATATATTGTGGGGTCACCAGTCCGGTATTTATATATTGTGGGGTCACCAGTCCGGTATTTGTATATTGTGGGGTCACCAGTCCGGTATTTATATATTGTGGGGTCACCAGTCCGGTATTTATATATTGTGGGGTCACCAGTCCGGTATTTATATATTGTGGGGTCACCAGTCCGGTATTTGTATATTGTGGGGTCACCAGTCCGGTATTTGTATATTGTGGGGTCACCAGTCCGGTATTTGTATATTGTGGGGTCACCAGTCCGGTATTTATATAATGAAATCATATCCCCTCTCAAGCGTCTCTTCTCCAGAGAGAATAAGTTCAGAGCTCACAACCTTTCCTCATAACTAAGATCCTGCAGACCCTTTATTAGCTTTGTTGCCCTTCTTTGTACTCGCTCCATTTCCAGTACATCCTTCCTGAGGACTGGTGCCCAGAACTGGACAGCATACTCCAGGTGCGGCCGGACCAGAGTCTTGTAGAGCGGGAGAATTATCGTTTTATCTCTGGAGTTGATCCCTTTTTAATGCCAATATTCTGTTTGCTTTGTAGAAGGCTGATAGATTGGTTTGGCAAGAACGATTCTTCATGAATCCATGCTGATTACTGCTAATGATACCGTTCTTATTACTAAAATCTTTTATATAGTCCCTTATCATCCCCTCCAAGAGTTTACATACTATTGATGTTAGGCTAACTGGTCTGTAATTCCCAGGGATGTATTTTGGGCCCTTTTTAAATATTGGTGCTACATTGGCTTTTCTCCAATCAGCTGGTACCATTCCAGTCAGTAGACTGTCTGTAAAAATTAGGAACAACGGTCTGGCAATCACCTGACTGAGTTCCCTAAGTACCCTCGGCTGCAAGCCATCTGGTCCCGGTGATTTATTAATGTTAAGTTTCTCAAGTCTAATTTTAATTCCGTCCTCTGTTAACCATGGAGGTGCTTCCTGTGTTGTGTCATGAGGATAAACACTGCAGTTTTGGTTACTGAAGCCCCCCGATTCACTCGTGAAGACTGAGGAGAAGAATAAATTCAATACCTTTGCCATCTCCCCATCCTTTGTAACCAGATGTCCTTCCTCATTCTTTATGGGGCCAATATGGTCTGTCCTCCCTTTTTTACTGTTTACATACTTAAAGAATTTCTTGGGATTTTTTTTGCTCTCCTCCGCTATGTGTCTTTCATGTTCTATCTTAGCCGTCCTAATTGCACCCTTACATTTCTTATTGCATTCTTTATAAATTCTGAATGCTGATGATGATCCCTCAACCTTGTATTTTTTGAAGGCCTTCTCCTTTGCTTTTATATGCATTTTTACATTGGAGTTAAGCCATCCAGGACTTTTATTAGCTCTTTTAAATTTATTACCCAATGGGATACATTGGCTAATGCCCTTATTTAATATGCTCTTAAAGCAAACCCATCTCTCCTCCGTATTCTTTGTTCCTAATATTTTATCCCAATTTATGCCTTTTAGCAAGGTTTGTAGTTTAGGCTCTTTTGAAATTCAGTGTCTTTGTGTTCCCTTTATGGTTCCTATTTGTATGATTTATACTGAAACTAATTGACCTGTGATCACTGTTACCTAAATTGCCCCGTATTTCCACATCTGTGATCAGGTCTGTATTGTTAGTAATCAGTAGATCCAGTAATGTTTTATTTCTAGTTGGTGCGTCTACCATCTGACCCATAAAATTGTCCTGCAAGACATTAAGGAACTGGCGAGCCTTAAATGAATGCGTGGTTCCCTCCGCCCAGTCTATGTCTGGATAATTAAAATCCCCCATTATGATAACACTTCCCATCCTTGCTGCTAATCCAATTTGTGATAGGAGATCCGTCTCCACTTCCCCCCTCAGGTTAGGGGGCCTATAGCATACTCCCAGTATTATTTTCCCCTTAGCTTCATCCCTTTGGAGCTCTACCCATAAAGATTCCACCTCCTCTCTAAGCTCCCTCAGTGATGTCATCTCTCACATTCACTTGTACATTATTCTTATATATACATAAAGGGGGATATGATCTCCATGTATAAAGATATAAGGGGTCCATATAGTGAACTTGGTGTTGAGTTATTCACATTATGGTCATCACAGAGGACAAGGGGGAATCTTTATGTCTGGAGGAAAAGAGATTACATCTCCAAATACGGAAAGGTTTCTTCACAGTAAGAGGTGTGATAATGTGGAATATTCTCCCTCCAGAGGGGGATCTGGCCAGCTCAGTAGATTCCTATAAGAAAGTTCTGGATTCTTTCCTAAATGTACAGAATATAACTGGGTGACATTTATAGGTAAAGGCGATCCTGGAAAAATCCGATCGTCTCTATGGGATCAGGAAGGAATTTTTTCCCCTGCTGGAGGAAATTGGATGATGCTTTGCTGAGGATTTTCACCTTCCTCTGGATCAGCTCTGGGTATAGGATTGTATATATAGGATTGTGTATATAGGATTGTGTATATAGGATTGTGTATATAGGATTGTGTATATGGGATTGTATATATGGGATTGTGTATATAGGATTGTGTATATAGGATTGTATATATAGGATTGTGTATATAGGATTGTATATGGGATTGTATATATGGGATTGTATATATAGGATTGTATATATAGGATTGTGTATATAGGATTGTGTATATAGGATTGTATATATAGGATTGTATATATAGGATTGTGTATATGGGATTGTGTATATGGGATTGTGTATATGGGATTGTATATATAGGATTGCGTATATAGGATTGCGTATATAGGATTGTGTATATAGGATTGTATATATAGGATTGTGTATATAGGATTGTGTATATGGGATTGTGTATATGAGATTGTGTGTATAGGATTGTGTATATATAGGATTGTGTATATAGGATTGTGTATATAGGATTGTGTATATATAGGATTGTATATATATAGGATTGTATATATATAGGATTGTGTATATGGGATTGTGTATATATAGGATTGTGTATATGGGATTGTGTATATGGGATTGTGTATATGGGATTGTGTATATATAGGATTGTGTATATGGGATTGTGTATATATAGGATTGTATAGCTGGGATTGTATGATGATATTTATTTGGTTGAACTGGAGGGATTTGTGTTTTCTTTCAGCCTGACTTACTATGTATACAGATGACAGAACTCCGTATATCTATATATAATGTGTAGATGGCGGAGCTCTCGGTCCTCTGCAGTCGCACACAATGGACCTTCTGTCTCTTTTCATCCTCCGGTCGTCATGGAAACGGAATAAAAACCTCCCGTCCAAATATAACACAGAAGATGATTCATCGGCTCCATACGGGGGATGTGTGATGTGTAGACAGGTACAGCCGACTCCAGGGGCCACTCCCCACCCCGGGGCCCCGAATCACCCCCAAATACCAGAGAAACCCCAACATCCCCCACACTCACACACTATTATTATTATACATTTATATAGCTCTGACATATACCGCGGTGCTGTACAGAGATCACTGAGCCAATCACATCAGTCTCTGTACCAGAGGAGCTTACACTCTAATGTCCCCTCCCCCACAGTCACATCAGTCTCTGTACAGAGGAGCTTACACTCTAATGTCCCCTCCCCCCACAGTCACATCAGTCTCTGTACAGAGGAGCTTACACTCTAATGTCCCCTCCCCCACAGTCACATCAGTCTCTATACAGAGGAGCTTACACTCTAATGTCCCCTCCCCCCACAGTCACATCAGTCTCTATACAGAGGAGCTTACACTCTAATGTCCCCTCCCCCCACAGTCACATCAGTCTCTATACAGAGGAGCTTACACTCTAATGTCCCCTCCCCCCCACAGTCACATCAGTCTCTATACAGAGGAGCTTACACTCTAATGTCCCCTCCCCCCACACATCAGTCTCTATACAGAGGAGCTTACACTCTAATGTCCCCTCCCCCCACAGTCACATCAGTCTCTGTACCAGAGGAGCTTACACTCTAATGTCCCCTCCCCCACAGTCACATCAGTCTCTATACAGAGGAGCTTACACTCTAATGTCCCCTCCCCCACAGTCACATCAGTCTCTATACAGAGGAGCTTACACTCTAATGTCCCCTCCCCCCACACAGTCACATCAGTCTCTGTACAGAGGAGCTTACACTCTAATGTCCCCTCCCCCCACAGTCACATCAGTCTCTGTACAGAGGAGCTTACACTCTAATGTCCCTCCCCCACAGTCACATCAGTCTCTGTACAGAGGAGCTTACACTCTAATGTCCCCTCCCCCCACAGTCACATCAGTCTCTGTACAGAGAGCTTACACTCTAATGTCCCCTCCCCCACAGTCACATCAGTCTCTATACAGAGGAGCTTACACTCTAATGTCCCCTCCCCCCACAGTCACATCAGTCTCTATACAGAGGAGCTTACACTCTAATGTCCCCTCCCCCACAGTCACATCAGTCTCTATACAGAGGAGCTTACACTCTATTGTCCCCTCCCCCACAGTCACATCAGTCTCTATACAGAGGAGCTTACACTCTAATGTCCCCTCCCCCACAGTCACATCAGTCTCTGTACAGAGGAGCTTACACTCTAATGTCCCCTCCCCCCCACAGTCACATCAGTCTCTGTACAGAGGAGCTTACACTCTAATGTCCCCTCCCCCCCACAGTCACATCAGTCTCTATACAGAGGAGCTTACACTCTAATGTCCCTCCCCCACAGTCACATCAGTCTCTGTACAGAGGAGCTTACACTCTAATGTCCCCTCCCCCACAGTCACATCAGTCTCTATACAGAGGAGCTTACACTCTAATGTCCCCTCCCCCACAGTCACATCAGTCTCTATACAGAGGAGCTTACACTCTAATGTCCCCTCCCCCACAGTCACATCAGTCTCTGTACAGAGGAGCTTACACTCTAATGTCCCCTCCCCCACAGTCACATCAGTCTCTGTACAGAGGAGCTTACACTCTAATGTCCCCTCCCCCACAGTCACATCAGTCTCTATACAGAGGAGCTTACACTCTAATGTCCCCTCCCCCCACAGTCACATCAGTCTCTATACAGAGGAGCTTACACTCTAATGTCCCCTCCCCCACAGTCACATCAGTCTCTGTACAGAGGAGCTTACACTCTAATGTCCCCTCCCCCACAGTCACCTCAGTCTCTGTACAGAGGAGCTTACACTCTAATGTCCCCTCCCCCCACAGTCACATCAGTCTCTGTACAGAGGAGCTTACACTCTAATGTCCCCTCCCCCACAGTCACATCAGTCTCTGTACAGAGGAGCTTACACTCTAATGTCCCCTCCCCCCCCACACATCAGTCTCTGTACAGAGGAGCTTACACTCTAATGTCCCCTCCCCCACAGTCACATCAGTCTCTGTACAGAGGAGCTTACACTCTAATGTCCCCTCCCCCCACAGTCACATCAGTCTCTATACAGAGGAGCTTACACTCTAATGTCCCCTCCCCCCACAGTCACATCAGTCTCTGTACAGAGGAGCTTACACTCTAATGTCCCCTCCCCCCACAGTCACATCAGTCTCTATACAGAGGAGCTTACACTCTAATGTCCCCTCCCCCACAGTCACATCAGTCTCTATACAGAGGAGCTTACACTCTAATGTCCCCTCCCCCCACAGTCACATCAGTCTCTGTACAGAGGAGCTTACACTCTAATGTCCCCTCCCCCCCCCACACATCAGTCTCTATACAGAGGAGCTTACACTCTAATGTCCCCTCCCCCCCACAGTCACATCAGTCTCTGTACAGAGGAGCTTACACTCTAATGTCCCCTCCCCCCACAGTCACATCAGTCTCTATACAGAGGAGCTTACACTCTAATGTCCCCTCCCCCCAGTCACATCAGTCTCTATACAGAGGAGCTTACACTCTAATGTCCCTCCCCCCACAGTCACATCAGTCTCTGTACAGAGGAGCTTACACTCTAATGTCCCCTCCCCCACAGTCACATCAGTCTCTATACAGAGGAGCTTACACTCTAATGTCCCCTCCCCCCACAGTCACATCAGTCTCTATACAGAGGAGCTTACACTCTAATGTCCCCTCCCCCCACAGTCACATCAGTCTCTGTACAGAGGAGCTTACACTCTAATGTCCCCTCCCCCCACACATCAGTCTCTATACAGAGGAGCTTACACTCTAATGTCCCCTCCCCCCACAGTCACATCAGTCTCTGTACAGAGGAGCTTACACTCTAATGTCCCCTCCCCCACAGTCACATCAGTCTCTGTACAGAGGAGCTTACACTCTAATGTCCCCTCCCCCACAGTCACATCAGTCTCTATACAGAGGAGCTTACACTCTAATGTCCCCTCCCCCACAGTCACATCAGTCTCTGTACAGAGGAGCTTACACTCTAATGTCCCCTCCCCCACAGTCACATCAGTCTCTGTACAGAGGAGCTTACACTCTAATGTCCCCTCCCCCCACAGTCACATCAGTCTCTGTACAGAGGAGCTTACACTCTAATGTCCCCTCCCCCACAGTCACATCAGTCTCTGTACAGAGGAGCTTACACTCTAATGTCCCCTCCCCCCACAGTCACATCAGTCTCTGTACAGAGGAGCTTACACTCTAATGTCCCCTCCCCCCACAGTCACATCAGTCTCTGTACAGAGGAGCTTACACTCTAATGTCCCCTCCCCCCACAGTCACATCAGGTCTCTATACAGAGGAGCTTACACTCTAATGTCCCCTCCCCCACAGTCACATCAGTCTCTATACAGAGGAGCTTACACTCTAATGTCCCCTCCCCCCACAGTCACATCAGTCTCTGTACAGAGGAGCTTACACTCTAATGTCCCCTCCCCCCACAGTCACATCAGTCTCTGTACAGAGGAGCTTACACTCTAATGTCCCCTCCCCCACAGTCACATCAGTCTCTGTACAGAGGAGCTTACACTCTAATGTCCCCTCCCCCCACAGTCACATCAGTCTCTGTACAGAGGAGCTTACACTCTAATGTCCCCTCCCCCACAGTCACATCAGTCTCTATACAGAGGAGCTTACACTCTAATGTCCCCTCCCCCCCCACACATCAGTCTCTATACAGAGGAGCTTACACTCTAATGTCCCTCCCCCACAGTCACATCAGTCTCTATACAGAGGAGCTTACACTCTAATGTCCCCTCCCCCCACAGTCACATCAGTCTCTGTACAGAGGAGCTTACACTCTAATGTCCCCTCCCCCCACAGTCACATCAGTCTCTATACAGAGGAGCTTACACTCTAATGTCCCCTCCCCCCCACAGTCACATCAGTCTCTGTACAGAGGAGCTTACACTCTAATGTCCCCTCCCCCCACAGTCACATCAGTCTCTATACAGAGGAGCTTACACTCTAATGTCCCCTCCCCCCACAGTCACATCAGTCTCTATACAGAGGAGCTTACACTCTAATGTCCCCTCCCCCACAGTCACATCAGTCTCTATACAGAGGAGCTTACAGCTCTAATGTCCCCTCCCCCACAGTCACATCAGTCTCTATACAGAGGAGCTTACACTCTAATGTCCCCTCCCCCCACAGTCACATCAGTCTCTATACAGAGGAGCTTACACTCTAATGTCCCCTCCCCCCACAGTCATATCAGTCTCTGTACAGAGGAGCTTACACTCTAATGTCCCCTCCCCCACAGTCACATCAGTCTCTGTACAGAGGAACTTACACTCTAATGTCCCCTCCCCCACAGTCACATTAGTCTCTATACAGAGGAGCTTACACTCTAATGTCCCCTCCCCCACAGTCACATCAGTCTCTATACAGAGGAGCTTACACTCTAATGTCCCCTCCCCCACACACATCAGTCTCTGTACAGAGGAGCTTACACTCTAATGTCCCCTCCCCCCACAGTCACATCAGTCTCTGTACAGAGGAGCTTACACTCTAATGTCCCCTCCCCCACAGTCACATCAGTCTCTGTACAGAGGAGCTTACACTCTAATGTCCCCTCCCCCCACAGTCACATCAGTCTCTATACAGAGGAGCTTACACTCTAATGTCCCCTCCCCCACAGTCACATCAGTCTCTATACAGAGGAGCTTACACTCTAATGTCCCCTCCCCCCACAGTCACATCAGTCTCTGTACAGAGGAGCTTACACTCTAATGTCCCCTCCCCCACAGTCACATCAGTCTCTATACAGAGGAGCTTACACTCTAATGTCCCCTCCCCCCACAGTCACATCAGTCTCTGTACAGAGGAGCTTACACTCTAATGTCCCCTCCCCCACAGTCACATCAGTCTCTGTACAGAGGAGCTTACACTCTAATGTCCCCTCCCCCACAGTCACATCAGTCTCTATACAGAGGAGCTTACACTCTAATGTCCCCTCCCCCACAGTCACATCAGTCTCTATACAGAGGAGCTTACACTCTAATGTCCCCTCCCCCACAGTCACATCAGTCTCTATACAGAGGAGCTTACACTCTAATGTCCCTCCCCCCACACATCAGTCTCTATACAGAGGAGCTTACACTCTAATGTCCCCTCCCCCACACATCAGTCTCTATACAGAGGAGCTTACACTCTAATGTCCCCTCCCCCCACAGTCACATCAGTCTCTATACAGAGGAGCTTACACTCTAATGTCCCCTCCCCCACAGTCACATCAGTCTCTATACAGAGGAGCTTACACTCTAATGTCCCCTCCCCCACAGTCACATCAGTCTCTATACAGAGGAGCTTACACTCTAATGTCCCCTCCCCCACAGTCACATCAGTCTCTATACAGAGGAGCTTACACTCTAATGTCCCCTCCCCCCACAGTCACATCAGTCTATACAGAGGAGCTTACACTCTAATGTCCCCTCCCCCAGCACATCAGTCTCTATACAGAGGAGCTTACACTCTAATGTCCCCTCCCCCACAGTCACATCAGTCTCTATACAGAGGAGCTTACACTCTAATGTCCCCTCCCCCCACAGTCACATCAGTCTCTATACAGAGGAGCTTACACTCTAATGTCCCTCCC
Source organism: Aquarana catesbeiana (assembly GCF_042186555.1). Taxonomy (NCBI): domain Eukaryota; kingdom Metazoa; phylum Chordata; class Amphibia; order Anura; family Ranidae; genus Aquarana; species Aquarana catesbeiana. The sequence continues at coordinate 1,748,206 of NC_133332.1, forward strand.
CCACAGTCACATCAGTCTCTATACAGAGGAGCTTACACTCTAATGTCCCCTCCCCCCACAGTCACATCAGTCTCTATACAGAGGAGCTTACACTCTAATGTCCCCTCCCCCACAGTCACATCAGTCTCTATACAGAGGAGCTTACACTCTAATGTCCCCTCCCCCCACAGTCACATCAGTCTCTATACAGAGGAGCTTACACTCTAATGTCCCCTCCCCCACAGTCACATCAGTCTCTATACAGAGGAGCTTACACTCTAATGTCCCCTCCCCCACAGTCACATCAGTCTCTATACAGAGGAGCTTACACTCTAATGTCCCCTCCCCCACAGTCACATCAGTCTCTGTACAGAGGAGCTTACACTCTAATGTCCCTCCCCCCACACATCAGTCTCTGTACAGAGGAGCTTACACTCTAATGTCCCCTCCCCCACAGTCACATCAGTCTCTATACAGAGGAGCTTACACTCTAATGTCCCCTCCCCCACAGTCACATCAGTCTCTATACAGAGGAGCTTACACTCTAATGTCCCTCCCCCACACATCAGTCTCTATACAGAGGAGCTTACACTCTAATGTCCCCTCCCCCACAGTCACATCAGTCTCTATACAGAGGAGCTTACACTCTAATGTCCCCTCCCCCACAGTCACATCAGTCTCTGTACAGAGGAGCTTACACTCTAATGTCCCCTCCCCCACAGTCACATCAGTCTCTATACAGAGGAGCTTACACTCTAATGTCCCCTCCCCCCACAGTCACATCAGTCTCTGTACAGAGGAGCTTACACTCTAATGTCCCCTCCCCCACAGTCACATCAGTCTCTATACAGAGGAGCTTACACTCTAATGTCCCCTCCCCCACAGTCACATCAGTCTCTATACAGAGGAGCTTACACTCTAATGTCCCCTCCCCCACAGTCACATCAGTCTCTGTACAGAGGAGCTTACACTCTAATGTCCCCTCCCCCACAGTCACATCAGTCTCTATACAGAGGAGCTTACACTCTAATGTCCCCTCCCCCCACAGTCACATCAGTCTCTATACAGAGGAGCTTACACTCTAATGTCCCCTCCCCACAGTCACATCAGTCTCTATACAGAGGAGCTTACACTCTAATGTCCCCTCCCCCACAGTCACATCAGTCTCTATACAGAGGAGCTTACACTCTAATGTCCCCTCCCCCCACAGTCACATCAGTCTCTATACAGAGGAGCTTACACTCTAATGTCCCCTCCCCCCACAGTCACATCAGTCTCTATACAGAGGAGCTTACACTCTAATGTCCCCTCCCCCACAGTCACATCAGTCTCTATACAGAGGAGCTTACACTCTAATGTCCCCTCCCCCACACATCAGTCTCTGTACAGAGGAGCTTACACTCTAATGTCCCCTCCCCCACAGTCACATCAGTCTCTATACAGAGGAGCTTACACTCTAATGTCCCCTCCCCCACAGTCACATCAGTCTCTATACAGAGGAGCTTACACTCTAATGTCCCCTCCCCCCACAGTCACATCAGTCTCTATACAGAGGAGCTTACACTCTAATGTCCCCTCCCCCCACAGTCACATCAGTCTCTATACAGAGGAGCTTACACTCTAATGTCCCCTCCCCCACAGTCACATCAGTCTCTGTACAGAGGAGCTTACACTCTAATGTCCCCTCCCCCACAGTCACATCAGTCTCTATACAGAGGAGCTTACACTCTAATGTCCCCTCCCCCCCACAGTCACATCAGTCTCTATACAGAGGAGCTTACACTCTAATGTCCCCTCCCCCACAGTCACATCAGTCTCTATACAGAGGAGCTTACACTCTAATGTCCCCTCCCCCACAGTCACATCAGTCTCTGTACAGAGGAGCTTACACTCTAATGTCCCCTCCCCCCACAGTCACATCAGTCTCTGTACAGAGGAGCTTACACTCTAATGTCCCCTCCCCCACAGTCACATCAGTCTCTATACAGAGGAGCTTACACTCTAATGTCCCCTCCCCCACAGTCACATCAGTCTCTATACAGAGGAGCTTACACTCTAATGTCCCCTCCCCCACAGTCACATCAGTCTCTGTACAGAGGAGCTTACACTCTAATGTCCCCTCCCCCCACAGTCACATCAGTCTCTGTACAGAGGAGCTTACACTCTAATGTCCCCTCCCCCCACAGTCACATCAGTCTCTATACAGAGGAGCTTACACTCTAATGTCCCCTCCCCCACAGTCACATCAGTCTCTGTACAGAGGAGCTTACACTCTAATGTCCCCTCCCCCCACAGTCACATCAGTCTCTGTACAGAGGAGCTTACACTCTAATGTCCCCTCCCCCCACAGTCACATCAGTCTCTGTACAGAGGAGCTTACACTCTAATGTCCCCTCCCCCACAGTCACATCAGTCTCTATACAGAGGAGCTTACACTCTAATGTCCCCTCCCCCACAGTCACATCAGTCTCTATACAGAGGAGCTTACACTCTAATGTCCCCTCCCCCACAGTCACATCAGTCTCTATACAGAGGAGCTTACACTCTAATGTCCCCTCCCCCACAGTCACATCAGTCTCTGTACAGAGGAGCTTACACTCTAATGTCCCCTCCCCCCACAGTCACATCAGTCTCTGTACAGAGGAGCTTACACTCTAATGTCCCCTCCCCCCACAGTCACATCAGTCTCTATACAGAGGAGCTTACACTCTAATGTCCCCTCCCCCACAGTCACATCAGTCTCTGTACAGAGGAGCTTACACTCTAATGTCCCCTCCCCCACAGTCACATCAGTCTCTATACAGAGGAGCTTACACTCTAATGTCCCCTCCCCCACAGTCACATCAGTCTCTGTACAGAGGAGCTTACACTCTAATGTCCCCTCCCCCCACAGTCACATCAGTCTCTATACAGAGGAGCTTACACTCTAATGTCCCCTCCCCCACAGTCACATCAGTCTCTGTACAGAGGAGCTTACACTCTAATGTCCCCTCCCCCACAGTCACATCAGTCTCTGTACAGAGGAGCTTACACTCTAATGTCCCCTCCCCCCACAGTCACATCAGTCTCTGTACAGAGGAGCTTACACTCTAATGTCCCCTCCCCCACAGTCACATCAGTCTCTGTACAGAGGAGCTTACACTCTAATGTCCCCTCCCCCACAGTCACATCAGTCTCTATACAGAGGAGCTTACACTCTAATGTCCCCTCCCCCCACAGTCACATCAGTCTCTGTACAGAGGAGCTTACACTCTAATGTCCCCTCCCCCCACAGTCACATCAGTCTCTGTACAGAGGAGCTTACACTCTAATGTCCCCTCCCCCCACAGTCACATCAGTCTCTGTACAGAGGAGCTTACACTCTAATGTCCCCTCCCCCACAGTCACATCAGTCTCTATACAGAGGAGCTTACACTCTAATGTCCCCTCCCCCCACAGTCACATCAGTCTCTATACAGAGGAGCTTACACTCTAATGTCCCCTCCCCCAGTCACATCAGTCTCTATACAGAGGAGCTTACACTCTAATGTCCCCTCCCCCACAGTCACATCAGTCTCTGTACAGAGGAGCTTACACTCTAATGTCCCCTCCCCCCACAGTCACATCAGTCTCTATACAGAGGAGCTTACACTCTAATGTCCCCTCCCCCACAGTCACATCAGTCTCTATACAGAGGAGCTTACACTCTAATGTCCCCTCCCCCACAGTCACATCAGTCTCTATACAGAGGAGCTTACACTCTAATGTCCCCTCCCCCCACACATCAGTCTCTATACAGAGGAGCTTACACTCTAATGTCCCCTCCCCCACAGTCACATCAGTCTCTGTACAGAGGAGCTTACACTCTAATGTCCCCTCCCCCCACAGTCACATCAGTCTCTATACAGAGGAGCTTACACTCTAATGTCCCCTCCCCCACAGTCACATCAGTCTCTATACAGAGGAGCTTACACTCTAATGTCCCCTCCCCCCACAGTCACATCAGTCTCTATACAGAGGAGCTTACACTCTAATGTCCCCTCCCCCACAGTCACATCAGTCTCTATACAGAGGAGCTTACACTCTAATGTCCCCTCCCCCCACAGTCACATCAGTCTCTATACAGAGGAGCTTACACTCTAATGTCCCCTCCCCCACAGTCACATCAGTCTCTGTACAGAGGAGCTTACACTCTAATGTCCCCTCCCCCCACAGTCACATCAGTCTCTGTACAGAGGAGCTTACACTCTAATGTCCCCTCCCCCACAGTCACATCAGTCTCTATACAGAGGAGCTTACACTCTAATGTCCCCTCCCCCCACAGTCACATCAGTCTCTATACAGAGGAGCTTACACTCTAATGTCCCCTCCCCCCACAGTCACATCAGTCTCTATACAGAGGAGCTTACACTCTAATGTCCCCTCCCCCCACAGTCACATCAGTCTCTATACAGAGGAGCTTACACTCTAATGTCCCCTCCCCCCACAGTCACATCAGTCTCTATACAGAGGAGCTTACACTCTAATGTCCCCTCCCCCCACAGTCACATCAGTCTCTATACAGAGGAGCTTACACTCTAATGTCCCCTCCCCCCACAGTCACATCAGTCTCTATACAGAGGAGCTTACACTCTAATGTCCCCTCCCCCCACAGTCACATCAGTCTCTATACAGAGGAGCTTACACTCTAATGTCCCCTCCCCCCCACAGTCACATCAGTCTCTATACAGAGGAGCTTACACTCTAATGTCCCCTCCCCCCACAGTCACATCAGTCTCTATACAGAGGAGCTTACACTCTAATGTCCCCTCCCCCACAGTCACATCAGTCTCTATACAGAGGAGCTTACACTCTAATGTCCCCTCCCCCCACAGTCACATCAGTCTCTATACAGAGGAGCTTACACTCTAATGTCCCCTCCCCCCACAGTCACATCAGTCTCTATACAGAGGAGCTTACACTCTAATGTCCCCTCCCCCACAGTCACATCAGTCTCTATACAGAGGAGCTTACACTCTAATGTCCCCTCCCCCCACAGTCACATCAGTCTCTATACAGAGGAGCTTACACTCTAATGTCCCCTCCCCCACACATCAGTCTCTATACAGAGGAGCTTACACTCTAATGTCCCCTCCCCCCACAGTCACATCAGTCTCTATACAGAGGAGCTTACACTCTAATGTCCCCTCCCCCCACAGTCACATCAGTCTCTGTACAGAGGAGCTTACACTCTAATGTCCCCTCCCCCACAGTCACATCAGTCTCTATACAGAGGAGCTTACACTCTAATGTCCCCTCCCCCACAGTCACATCAGTCTCTGTACAGAGGAGCTTACACTCTAATGTCCCCTCCCCCCACAGTCACATCAGTCTCTGTACAGAGGAGCTTACACTCTAATGTCCCCTCCCCCACAGTCACATCAGTCTCTATACAGAGGAGCTTACACTCTAATGTCCCCTCCCCCCACAGTCACATCAGTCTCTGTACAGAGGAGCTTACACTCTAATGTCCCCTCCCCCCACAGTCAAATCAGTCTCTATACAGAGGAGCTTACACTCTAATGTCCCCTCCCCCAACACATCAGTCTCTATACAGAGGAGCTTACACTCTAATGTCCCCTCCCCCCACAGTCACATCAGTCTCTGTACAGAGGAGCTTACACTCTAATGTCCCCTCCCCCCACAGTCACATCAGTCTCTATACAGAGGAGCTTACACTCTAATGTCCCCTCCCCACACATCAGTCTCTATACAGAGGAGCTTACACTCTAATGTCCCCTCCCCCCACACATCAGTCTCTATACAGAGGAGCTTACACTCTAATGTCCCCTCCCCCCCACAGTCACATCAGTCTCTGT
>NC_133332.1:1754521-1870410 GCF_042186555.1 Aquarana catesbeiana
CACCCCCTGACAGCACACACACCCCCTGACAGCACACACCCCCCCTGACAGCACCCCCCCCGACAGCACCCCCCCCGACAGCACACACACCCCCTGACAACACCCCCCCGACAGCACACACACCCCCTGACAACACCCCCCCGACAGCACACACCCCCCCTGACAGCACACACACCCCCTGACAACACCCCCCCGACAGCACCCCCCCAGACAGCACACACACCCCCTGACAACACCCCCCCGACAGCACACACACCCCCTGACAGCACACACACCCCCTGACAACACCCCTCCGACAGCACACACACCCCCTGACAGCACACACACCCCCTGACAACACTCCCCCGACAGCACACACCCCCCCTGACAGCACACACACCCCCTGACAACACCCCCCCGACAGCACACACCCCCCCCGACAGCACACACACCCCCTGACAACACCCCCCTGACAGCACACACACCCCCCCCGACAGCACACACACCCCCCTGACAGCACACACACCCCCTGACAACACCCCCCTGACAGCACACACCCCCCCTGACAGCACACACACCCCCCTGACAGCACACACACCCCCTGACAACACCCCCCTGACAGCACACACACCCCCTGACAACACCCCCCTGACAGCACACACACCCCCTGACAACACCCCCCTGACAGCACACCCCCCCCCTGACAGCACACACACCCCCCCGACAGCACACACACCCCCTGACAACACCCCCCCGACAGCACACACACCCCTGACAGCACACACACCCCCTGACAACACCCCCCCGACAGCACACCCCCCCCCGACAGCACACACACCCCCTGACAACACCCCCCTGACAGCACACACACCCCCCCCGACAGCACGCACACCCCCCTGACAACACCCCCCTGACAGCACACACAGCCCCTGACAACACCCCCCTGACAGCACACACCCCCCCTGACAGCACACACACCCCCCCGACAGCACGCACACCCCCCTGACAACACCCCCCTGACAGCACACACACCCCCCCCGACAGCACACACACCCCCCTGACAGCACACACACCCCCTGACAACACCCCCCTGACAGCACACACACCCCCTGACAACACCCCCCTGACAGCACACACACCCCCTGACAACACCCCCCTGACGGCACACACCCCCCCTGACAGCACACACACACCCCCGACAGCACACACACCCCCTGACAACACCCCCCCGACAGCACACACCCCCCTGACAGCACACACACCCCCTGACAACACCCCCCCCGACAGCACACACCCCCCCCGACAGCACACACACCCCCTGACAACACCCCCCTGACAGCACACACACCCCCCCCGACAGCACGCACACCCCCCTGACAACACCCCCCTGACAGCACACACACCCCCTGACAACACCCCCCTGACAGCACACACCCCCCCTGACAGCACACACACCCCCTGACCACACCCCCCTGACAGCACACCCCCCCCCTGACAGCACCCCCCTGACAGCACACACCCCCCCTGACAGCACCCCCCTGACAACACCCCCCTGACAGCACACACACCCCCTGACAACACCCCCCTGACAGCACACACCCCCCCTGACAGCACACACACCCCCTGACAACACCCCCCCGACAGCACACACACCCCCTGACAGCACACACCCCCCCGACAGCACCCCCCCCGACAGCACACACACCCCCCGACAGCACACACACCCCCTGACAACACCCCCCCGACAGCACACACACCCCCTGACAGCACACACACCCCCTGACAGCACACACCCCCCCTGACAGCACACACCCCCTGACAACACCCCCCCGACAGCACCCCCCCCCGACAGCACACACACCCCCTGACAACACCCCCCCGACAGCACACACACCCCCTGACAACACCCCCCCGACAGCACACACCCCCCCTGACAGCACACACACCCCCCCGACAGCACACACACCCCCTGACAACACCCCCCCGACAGCACACACACCCCCTGACAACACCCCCCCGACAGCACACACCCCCCCTGACAGCACACACACCCCCCCCCGACAGCACACACACCCCCTGACAACACCCCCCCGACAGCACACACACCCCCTGACAACACCCCCCCGACAGCACACACACCCCCGACAGCACACACACCCCCCCGACAGCACACACACCCCCTGACAACACCCCCCCGACAGCACCCCCCCCCGACAGCACACACACCCCCTGACAACACCCCCCCGACAGCACACCCCCCCCCGACAGCACACACACCCCCTGACAACACCCCCCCCAGACAGCACACACCCCCCCTGACAGCACCCCCCTGACAGCACACACCCCCCCTGACAGCACCCCCCTGACAGCACACACCCCCCCTGACAGCACACACACCCCCTGACAACACCCCCCTGACAGCACACACCCCCCCTGACAGCACCCCCCTGACAGCACACACCCCCCCTGACAGCACACACACCCCCTGACAACACCCCCCCCGACAGCACACACACCCCCTGACAACACCCCCCCGACAGCACCCCCCCGACAGCACACACACCCCCTGACAACACCCCCCCGACAGCACACACCCCCCCCGACAGCACACACACACCCTGACAACACCCCCCCGACAGCACCCCCCCGACAGGACACCCCCCCCCTGACAACACCCCCCCGACAGCACACACCCCCCCTGACAGCACCCCCCCGACAGCACCCCCCCCGACAGCACACACACCCCCTGACAACACCCCCCCGACAGCACCCCCCCGACAGCACACACACCCCCCCGACAGCACCCCCCCCGACAGCACCCCCCCCCCGACAGCACCCCCCTGACAGCACACACCCCCCCTGACAGCACCCCCCTGACAGCACACACCCCCCCTGACAGCACACACACCCCCTGACAGCACACACCCCCCCTGACAGCACCCCCCTGACAGCACACCCCCCCCCTGACAGCACCCCCCTGACAGCACACACCCCCCCTGACAGCACACACACCCCCCGACAGCACACACCCCCCCTGACAGCACACACACCCCCTGACAACACCCCCCCGACAGCACACACACCCCCCCGACAGCACACACACCCCCGACAGCACACACACACCCCCGACAGCACACACACCCCCCCGACAGCACACACACCCCCTGACAACACCCCCCCGACAGCACACATACCCCCCGACAGCACACACACCCCCTGACAACACCCCCCCGACAGCACCCCCCCCGACAGCACACACACCCCCTGACAACACCCCCCCGACAGCACACACCCCCCCGACAGCACACACACCCCCTGACAACACCCCCCCGACAGCACACACACCCCCCCGACAGCACCCCCCCCCCCCGACAGCACACACACCCCCTGACAACACCCCCCCGACAGCACACACCCCCCCGACAGCACACACACCCCCTGACAACACCCCCCCGACAGCACCCCCCCGACAGCACACACACCCCCTGACAGCACCCCCCTGACAGCACACACCCCCCCTGACAGCACACACACCCCCTGACAACACCCCCCTGACAGCACACACCCCCCCTGACAGCACCCCCCTGACAGCACACACCCCCCCAGACAGCACCCCCCTGACAGCACACACCCCCCCTGACAGCACACACACCCCCTGACAGCACACACCCCCCCTGACAGCACACACACCCCCTGACAGCACACACCCCCCCTGACAGCACACACACCCCCCCGACAGCACACACACCCCCCGACAGCACACACACCCCCCCGACAGCACACACACCCCCTGACAACACCCCCCCGACAGCACACACACCCCCCCGACAGCACACACACCCCCTGACAACACCCCCCTGACAGCACACACACCCCCTGACAGCACACACCCCCCCTGACAGCACACACACCCCCTGACAACACCCCCCCGACAGCACACACACCCCCCCGACAGCACACACACCCCCTGACAACACCCCCCCGACAGCACACACACCCCCCGACAGCACACACACCCCCTGACAACCCCCCCCCCGACAGCACACACACCCCCCCGACAGCACACACACCCCCTGACAACACCCCCCCGACAGCACCAACACCCCCCCGACAGCACCCCCCTCGACAGCACACACACCCCCTGACAGCACACACGCCCCCCCGACAGCACACACACCCCCTGACAACACCCCCCCGACAGCACCCCCCCGACAGCACACACACCCCCTAACAGCACACACACCCCCTGACAACCCCCCCCCGACAGCACCCCCCCCGACAGCACACACACCCCCTGACAACACCCCCCCGACAGCACACACCCCCCCCGACAGCACACACCCCCCCCCGACAGCACACACACCCCCCCGACAGCACACACACCCCCCCGACAGCACACACACCCCCCTGACAGCACACACACCCCCTGACAACACCTCCCCGACAGCACACCCCCCCCCCCCCGACAGCACACACACCCCCCTGACAGCACACACACCCCCTGACAACACCCCCCCGACAGCACACACACCCCCTGACAACACCCCCCCGACAGCACACACACCCCCCCGACAGCACACACACCCCCCCGACAGCACACACACCCCCTGACAACACCCCCCCGACAGCACACATACCCCCCGACAGCACACACACCCCCTGACAACACCCCCCCGACAGCACCCCCCCCGACAGCACACACACCCCCTGACAACACCCCCCCGACAGCACACACCCCCCCGACAGCACACACACCCCCTGACAACACCCCCCCGACAGCACACACACCCCCCCGACAGCACCCCCCCCCCCGACAGCACACACACCCCCTGACAACACCCCCCCGACAGCACACACACCCCCTGACAACACCCCCCCGACAGCACCCCCCCGACAGCACACACACCCCCTGACAGCACCCCCCTGACAGCACACACCCCCCCTGACAGCACACACACCCCCTGACAACACCCCCCTGACAGCACACACCCCCCCTGACAGCACCCCCCTGACAGCACACACCCCCCCAGACAGCACCCCCCTGACAGCACACACCCCCCCTGACAGCACACACACCCCCTGACAGCACACACCCCCCCTGACAGCACACACACCCCCTGACAGCACACACCCCCCCTGACAGCACACACACCCCCCCGACAGCACACACACCCCCCGACAGCACACACACCCCCCCGACAGCACACACACCCCCTGACAACACCCCCCCGACAGCACACACACCCCCCCGACAGCACACACACCCCCTGACAACACCCCCCTGACAGCACACACACCCCCTGACAGCACACACCCCCCCTGACAGCACACACACCCCCTGACAACACCCCCCCGACAGCACACACACCCCCCCGACAGCACACACACCCCCTGACAACACCCCCCCGACAGCACACACACCCCCTGACAACCCCCCCCCCGACAGCACACACACCCCCCCGACAGCACACACACCCCCTGACAACACCCCCCCGACAGCACCAACACCCCCCCGACAGCACCCCCCTCGACAGCACACACACCCCCTGACAGCACACACGCCCCCCCGACAGCACACACACCCCCTGACAACACCCCCCCGACAGCACCCCCCCGACAGCACACACACCCCCTAACAGCACACACACCCCCTGACAACCCCCCCCCGACAGCACCCCCCCCCCGACAGCACACACACCCCCTGACAACACCCCCCCGACAGCACACACCCCCCCCGACAGCACACACCCCCCCCCCGACAGCACACACACCCCCCCGACAGCACACACACCCCCCCGACAGCACACACACCCCCCTGACAGCACACACACCCCCTGACAACACCTCCCCGACAGCACACACCCCCCCCCCCGACAGCACACACACCCCCCTGACAGCACACACACCCCCTGACAACACCCCCCCGACAGCACACACACCCACTGACAACACCCCCCCGACAGCACACACACCCCCCCGACAGCACACACACCCCCCCGACAGAACACACACCCCCCCGACAGCACACACACCCCCTGACAACACCCCCCCAACAGCACCCCCCCTGACAGCACACACACCCCCCGACAGCACACACACCCCCTGACAACACACACACCCCCTGACAACACCCCCCCGACAGCACCCCCCCTGACAGCACACACACCCCCTGACAACACCCCCCCGACAGCACCCCCCCCGACAGCACCCCCCCGACAGCAGACACACCCCCCGACAGCACACACACCCCCTGACAACACCCCCCCGACAGCACACACACCCCCTGACAACACACTCACCCCCCGACAGCACACACCCCCCCCCGACAGCACACACCCCCCCCCGACAGCACACACACCCCCTGACAGCACACACCCCCCCCCCGACAGCACACTCACCCCCCGACAGCACACTCACCCCCCGACAGCACACACCCCCTGACAGCACACACCCCCCCCGACAGCACACTCACCCCCCGACAGCACACTCACCCCCCGACAGCACACACCCCCCCCGACAGCACACACCCCCCCGACAGCACACTCACCCCCCGACAGCACACACCCCCCCCGACAGCACACACCCCCCCGACAGCACACACACCCCCTGACAACACCCCCCCGACAGCACACACACCCCCCCGACAGCACACACCCCCCCCGACAGCACACACACCCCCTGACAGCACACACACCCCCTGACAACACCCCCCCGACAGCACACACACCCCCTGACAACACCCCCCTGACAGCACACACCCCCCCTGACAGCACACACACCCCCTGACAACACCCCCCCGACAGCACACACCCCCCCCGACAGCACACACACCCCCTGACAACACCCCCCCACCCCCCTGACAGCACACACCCCCCCTGACAGCACACACACCCCCTGACAACACCCCCCCGACAGCACACCCCCCCGACAGCACACACCCCCCCTGACAACACCCCCCCGACAGCACACACACCCCCTGACAACACCCCCCCCGACAGCACCCCCCCCGACAGCACACACACCCCCTGACAACACCCCCCCGACAGCACCCCCCCCGACAGCACACACACCCCCTGACAACACCCCCCAGACAGTACACACACCCCCTGACAACACCCCCCCGACAGCACACACCCCCCCCGACAGCACACACACCCCCCGACAGCACACACACCCCCTGACAACACCCCCCCGACAGCACACCCCCCCCCGACAGCACACCCCCCCCGACAGCACACACACCCCCTGACAACACCCCCCCGACAGCACCCCCCCGACAGCACACACCCCCCCCGACAGCACACACACCCCCGACAGCACACACACCCCCTGACAACACCCCCCCGACAGCACCCCCCCGACAGCACACACCCCCCCAGACAGCACACACACCCCCTGACAACACCCCCCCGACAGCACCCCCCCGACAGCACACACCCCCCCCCGACAGCACACACACCCCCTGACAACACCCGCCCGACAGCACACACCCCCCCTGACAACACCCCCCCGACAGCACCCCCCCCGACAGAACACACACCCCCTGACAGCACACACACCCCCTGACAACACCCCCCCGACAGCACACACACCCCCCCGACAGCACACACACCCCCCCGACAGCACACACACCCCCTGACAACACCCCCCCGACAGCACACCCCCCCCCCCGACAGCACACACACCCCCTGACAACACCCGCCCATCAGCACACACCCCCCCTGACAACACCCCCCCGACAGCACCCCCCCCGACAGCACACACACCCCCTGACAGCACACACACCCCCTGACAACACCCCCCCCGACAGCACACACACACCCCCGACAGCACACACACCCCCCCGACAGCACACACACCCCCTGACAACAACCCCCCGACAGCACACACACCCCCTGACAACACCCCCCCGACAGCACACACCCCCCCCGACAGCACACACACCCCCTGACAACACCCCCCCGACAGCACCCCCCCCGACAGCACACACCCCCCCTGACAACACCCCCCCGACAGCACCCCCCCGACAGCACACACACCCCCTGACAGCACCCCCCCGACAGCACCCCCCCCGACAGCACACACACCCCCTGACAACACCCCCCCGACAGCACCAACACCCCCCCGACAGCACCCCCCCCGACAGCACACACACCCCCTGACAGCACACACGCCCCCCCGACAGCACACACACCCCCTGACAACACCCCCCCGACAGCACCCCCCCGACAGCACACACACCCCCTGACAGCACACACACCCCCTGACAACCCCCCCCCCCGACAGCACACACACCCCCGACAGCACACACCCCGACAGCACACACACCCCCTGACAACACCCCCCCGACAGCACACACCCCCCCCCCGACAGCACACACCCCCCCCCCGACAGCACACACACCCCCCCGACAGCACACACACCCCCCTGACAGCACACACACCCCCTGACAACACCCCCCCGACAGCACACACCCCCCCCCCGACAGCACACACACCCCCCTGACAGCACACACACCCCCTGACAACACCCCCCCGACAGCACCCCCCCGACAGCACACACACCCCCTGACAACACCCCCCCGACAGCACACACACCCCCCCGACAGCACACACACCCCCTGACAGCACACCCCCCCGACAGCACACACACCCCCCCCGACAGCACACACACCCCCTGACAACACCCCCCCGACAGCACCCCCCGACAGCACACACACCCCCCCCGACAGCACACACACCCCCTCGACAGCACACACACCCTCTGACAACACCCCCCCGACAGCACACACACCCCCCCCGACAGCACACACACCCCCTCGACAGCACACACACCCCCTGACAACACCCCCCCGACAGCACCCCCCCCGACAGCACACACACCCCCTGACAACACCCCCCCTGACAGCACACACCCCCCCTGACAGCACACACACCCCCCCGACAGCACACACACACCCCCGACAGCACACACACACCCCCGACAGCACACACACCCCCTGACAACACCCCCCCGACAGCACACACCCCCCCCGACAGCACACACACCCCCTGACAACACCCCCCTGACAGCACACACCCCCCTGACAGCACCCCCCTGACAGCACACACCCCCCCTGACAGCACCCCCCTGACAGCACCCCCCTGACAGCACACACCCCCCCTGACAGCACACACACCCCCTGACAACACCCCCCTGACAGCACACACCCCCCCTGACAGCACCCCCCTGACAGCACACACCCCCCCTGACAGCACACACCCCCCCTGACAGCACCCCCCTGACAGCACACACCCCCCCTGACAGCACACACACCCCCTGACAACACCCCCCCGACAGCACACACACCCCCCGACAGCACACACACCCCCTGACAGCACACACACCCCCCCGACAGCACACACACCCCCTGACAACACCCCCCCGACAGCACACACACCCCCCGACAGCACACACAACCCCTGACAGCACACACCCCCCCTGACAGCACACACACCCCCTGACAACACCCCCCCGACAGCACACACACCCCCCGACAGCACACACACCCCCGACAGCACACACACCCCCCTGACAGCACACACACCCCCTGACAACACCCCCCCGACAGCACACACACCCCCCTTAAGCACACACACCCCCTGACAACCCCCCCCGACAGCACACACACCCCCCCGACAGCACACACACCCCCTGACAACACCCCCCCGACAGCACCAACACCCCCCCGACAGCACCCCCCCTGACAGCACACACGCCCCCCCGACAGCACACACACCCCCTGACAACACCCCCCCGACAGCACACACACCCCCCGACAGCACACACAACCCCTGACAGCACACACCCCCCCTGACAGCACACACACCCCCTGACAACACCCCCCCGACAGCACACACACCCCCCGACAGCACACACACCCCCGACACCACACACACCCCCCTGACAGCACACACACCCCCTGACAACACCCCCCCGACAGCACACACACCCCCCTTAAGCACACACACCCCCTGACAACCCCCCCCGACAGCACACACACCCCCCCGACAGCACACACACCCCCTGACAACACCCCCCCGACAGCACCAACACCCCCCCGACAGCACCCCCCCTGACAGCACACACGCCCCCCCGACAGCACACACACCCCCTGACAACACCCCCCCGACAGCACCCCCCCGACAGCACACACACCCCCTGACAACACCCCCCCGACAGCACACACACCCCCCCGACAGCACACACACCCCCTGACAACACCCCCCCGACAGCACCCCCCCCGACAGCACACACACCCCCTGACAACACCCCCCCGACAGCACACACCCCCCCGACAGCACACACACCCCCCCGACAGCACACACACCCCCCTGACAGCACACACACCCCCTGACAGCACCCCCCCGACAGCACCCCCCCGACAGCACACACACCCCCCCCGACAGCACACACACCCCCCGACAGCACACACACCCCCCTGACAGCACACACACCCCCCCCCGACAGCACACACACCCCCCCGACAGCACACACACCCCCCCGACAGAACACACACCCCCTGACAGCACACCCCCCCGACAGCACACACACCCCCTGACAACACCCCCCCGACAGCACCCCCTGACAGCACACACACCCCCCCCGACAGCACACACACCCCCCCGACAGCACACACACCCCCTGACAACACCCCCCCAACAGCACCCCCCCTGACAGCACACACACCCCCCGACAGCACACACACCCCCTGACAACACCCCCCCGACAGCACCCCCCCGACAGCACACACCCCCCTGACAGCACACACACCCCCTGACAACACCCCCCCGACAGCACCCCCCCTGACAGCACACACACCCCCTGACAACACCCCCCCGACAGCACCCCCCCCGACAGCACACACACCCCCCGACAGCACACACACCCCCTGACAACACCCCCCCGACAGCACACACCCCCCCCCGACAGCACACACACCCCCTGACAACACCCCCCCGACAGCACACACCCCCCCGACAGCACACACACCCCTCGACAGCACACACACCCCCTGACAACACCCCCCCGACAGCACACACCCCCCCCGACAGCACACCCCCCCGACAGCACACACACCCCCTGACAACACCCCCCCGACAGCACACACACCCCCTGACAGCACACACCCCCCTCGACAGCACACTCACCCCCCGACAGCACACTCACCCCCCGACAGCACACACACCCCCTGACAGCACACACCCCCCCCGACAGCACACACACCCCCCGACAGCACACACACCCCCTGACAACACCCCCCCGACAGCACACACCCCCCCGACAGCACACACCCCCCCCCGACAGCACACACACCCCCTGACAACACCCCCCCGACAGCACACACACCCCCTGACAGCACACACCCCCCCCGACAGCACACTCACCCCCCGACAGCACACTCACCCCCCGACAGCACACACCCCCCCCGACAGCACACTCACCCCCCGATAGCACACACACCCCCTGACAACACCCCCCCGACAGCACACACACCCCCTGACAACACCCCCCCGACAGCACACACACCCCCCCGACAGCACACACCCCCCCCGACAGCACACCCCCCCCTGACAGCACACACACCCCCTGACAACACCCCCCCGACAGCACACACACCCCCTGACAACACCCCCCTGACAGCACACACCCCCCCTGACAGCACACACACCCCCTGACAACACCCCCCCGACAGCACCCCCCCGACAGCACACACCCCCCCTGACAACACCCCCCCGACAGCACCCCCCGACATCACACACACCCCCTGACAACACCCCCCCGACAGCACCCCCCCCGACAGCACACACACCCCCTGACAACACCCCCCCGACAGCACCCCCCCGACAGCACACACACCCCCTGACAACACCCCCCGACAGCACACACACCCCCTGACAGCACACACACCCCCTGACAACAGCCCCCCGACAGCACCCCCCCGACAGCACACACACCCCCTGACAACACCCCCCCGACAGCACACACCCCCCCCCCGACAGCACACACCCCCCCCGACAGCACACACACCCCCCGACAGCACACACACCCCCTGACAACACCCCCCCGACAGCACACCCCCCCCCGACAGCACACCCCCCCCGACAGCACACACACCCCCTGACAACACCCCCCCGACAGCACCCCCCCCGACAGCACACACCCCCCCCGACAGCACACACACCCCCTGACAACACCCCCCCGACAGCACACACCCCCCCAGACAGCACACACACCCCCTGACAACACCCCCCCGACAGCACCCCCCCGACAGCACCCCCCCCCGACAGCACACACACCCCCTGACAACACCCCCCCGACAGCACACCCCCTGACAACACCCCCCCGACAGCACGCCCCCCGACAGCACACACACCCCCCCGACAGCACACACACCCCCCCGACAGCACACACACCCCCTGACAACACCCCCCGACAGCACACACCCCCCCGACAGCACACACACACCCCCGACAGCACACACACCCCCTGACAACACCCCCCCGACAGCACCCCCCCGACAGCACACACACCCCCTGACAACACCCCCCCGACAGCACCCCCCCGACAGCACACACACCCCCTGACAACACCCCCCCGACAGCACACACCCCCCCCGACAGCACACACACCCCCTGACAGCACCCCCCCGACAGCACCCCCCCCGACAGCACACACACACCCTGACAACACCCCCCCGACAGCACCCCCCCGACAGCACACACCCCCCCTGACAACACCCCCCCGACAGCACCCCCCCGACAGCACACACCCCCCCGACAGCACCCCCCCGACAGCACCCCCCCCGACAGCACACACACCTCCTGACAACACCCCCCCGACAGCACCCCCCCCGACAGCACACACACCCCCCCGACAGCACCCCCCCCGACAGCACACCCCCCCCCTGACAGCACCCCCCTGACAGCACACACCCCCCCTGACAGCACCCCCCTGACAGCACACACCCCCCCTGACAGCACACACCCCCCCTGACAACACCCCCCTGACAGCACACACCCCCCCCTGACAGCACCCCCCTGACAGCACACCCCCCCCCTGACAGCACCCCCCTGACAGCACACACCCCCCCTGACAGCACACACACCCCCTGACAGCACACACCCCCCCTGACAGCACACACACCCCCTGACAACACCCCCCCGACAGCACACACACCCCCCCGACAGCACACACACCCCCGACAGCACACACACCCCCCCGACAGCACACACACCCCCCGACAGCACACACACCCCCTGACAACACCCCCCCGACAGCACACACACCCCCCGACAGCACACACCCCCCCTGACAGCACACACACCCCCTGACAACACCCCCCCGACAGCACCCCCCCCCGACAGCACACACACCCCCTGACAACACCCCTCTGACAGCACACACACACCCCCGACAGCACCCCCCCCCGACAGCACACACACCCCCTGACAACACCCCCCCGACAGCACACACCCCCCCCGACAGCACACACACCCCCTGACAACACCCCCCCGACAGCACCCCCCCGACAGCACACACACCCCCTGACAGCACCCCCCTGACAGCACACACCCCCCCTGACAGCACACACACCCCCTGACAACACCCCCCTGACAGCACACACCCCCCCTGACAGCACCCCCCTGACAGCACACACCCCCCCTGACAGCACCCCCCTGACAGCACACACCCCCCCTGACAGCACACACACCCCCTGACAGCACACACCCCCCCTGACAGCACACACACCCCCCCCCGACAGCACACACACCCCCCGACAGCACACACACCCCCTGACAACACCCCCCCGACAGCACACACACCCCCCCGACAGCACACACACCCCCTGACAACACCCCCCTGACAGCACACACACCCCCTGACAGCACACACACCCCCTGACAACACCCCCCCGACAGCACACACACCCCCTGACAACACCCCCCCGACAGCACACACCCCCCCCGACAGCACACACCCCCCCCGACAGCACACCCCCCCCCCCGACAGCACACACCCCCCCCGACAGCACACACACCCCCTGACAACACCCCCCTGACAGCACACACACCCCCTGACAGCACACACCCCCCCTGACAGCACACACACCCCCTGACAACACCCCCCCGACAGCACACACACCCCCCCGACAGCACACACACCCCCTGACAACACCCCCCCGACAGCACACACACCCCCCGACAGCACACACGCCCCCTGACAACCCCCCCCCCCGACAGCACACACACCCCCCCGACAGCACACACACCCCCTGACAACACCCCCCCGACAGCACCAACACCCCCCCGACAGCACCCCCCTCGACAGCACACACACCCCCTGACAGCACACACGCCCCCCCGACAGCACACACACCCCCTGACAACACCCCCCCGACAGCACCCCCCCGACAGCACACACACCCCCTAACAGCACACACACCCCCTGACAACCCCCCCCCGACAGCACACACACCCCCCGACAGCACACACCCCCCCCGACAGCACACACACCCCCTGACAACACCCCCCCGACAGCACCCCCCCCGACAGCACACACACCCCCTGACAACACCCCCCCGACAGCACACACCCCCCCCGACAGCACCCCCCCCCCCCCGACAGCACACACACCCCCCCGACAGCACACACACCCCCCTGACAGCACACACACCCCCTGACAACACCCCCCCGACAGCACCCCCCCGACAGCACACACCCCCCTGACAGCACACACACCCCCTGACAACACCCCCCCGACAGCACCCCCCCCGACAGCACCCCCCCCGACAGCACACACACCCCCCGACAGCACACACACCCCCTGACAACACCCCCCCGACAGCACACACCCCCCCGACAGCACACACACCCCCTGACAACACCCCCCCGACAGCACACACCTCCCCCCGACAGCACACACACCCCTCGACAGCACACACACCCCCTGACAACACCCCCCCGACAGCACACACCCCCCCCGACAGCACACCCCCCCCGACAGCACACACACCCCCTGACAACACCCCCCCGACAGCACACACACCCCCTGACAGCACACACCCCCCTCGACAGCACACTCACCCCCCGACAGCACACTCACCCCCCGACAGCACACACACCCCCTGACAGCACACACCCCCCCCGACAGCACACACCCCCCCCGACAGCACACACACCCCCTGACAACACCCCCCCGACAGCACACACCCCCCCGACAGCACACACCCCCCCCCGACAGCACACACACCCCCTGACAACACCCCCCGGACAGCACACACACCCCCTGACAGCACACACCCCCCCCGACAGCACACTCACCCCCCGACAGCACACTCACCCCCCGACAGCACACACCCCCCCCGACAGCACACTCACCCCCCGATAGCACACACACCCCCTGACAACACCCCCCCGACAGCACACACACCCCCTGACAACACCCCCCCGACAGCACACACACCCCCCCGACAGCACACACCCCCCCCGACAGCACACACACCCCCTGACAGCACACACACCCCCTGACAACACCCCCCCGACAGCACACACACCCCCGACAGCACACACACCCCCTGACAACACCCCCCTGACAGCACACACCCCCCCTGACAGCACACACACCCCCTGACAACACCCCCCCGACAGCACCCCCCCGACAGCACACACCCCCCCTGACAACACCCCCCCGACAGCACCCCCCCCGACAGCACACACACCCCCTGACAACACCCCCCCGACAGCACCCCCCCCGACAGCACACACACCCCCTGACAACACCCCCCCGACAGCACCCCCCCCGACAGCACACACACCCCCTGACAACACCCCCCCGACAGCACACACACCCCCTGACAGCACACACACCCCCTGACAACAGCCCCCCGACAGCACCCCCCCCGACAGCACACACACCCCCTGACAACACCCCCCCGACAGCACACACCCCCCCCCGACAGCACACACCCCCCCCGACAGCACACACACCCCCCGACAGCACACACACCCCCTGACAACACCCCCCCGACAGCACACCCCCCCCCGACAGCACACCCCCCCCGACAGCACACACACCCCCTGACAACACCCCCCCGACAGCACCCCCCCGACAGCACACACACCCCCTGACAACACCCCCCCGACAGCACCCCCCCGACAGCACACACCCCCCCAGACAGCACACACACCCCCTGACAACACCCCCCCGACAGCACCCCCCCGACAGCACACACCCCCCCCCGACAGCACACACACCCCCTGACAACACCCCCCCGACAGCACACCCCCTGACAACACCCCCCCGACAGCACCCCCCCCGACAGCACACACACCCCCCCGACAGCACACACACCCCCTGACAACACCCCCCGACAGCACACACCCCCCCGACAGCACACACACACCCCCGACAGCACACACACCCCCTGACAACACCCCCCCGACAGCACCCCCCCGACAGCACACACACCCCCTGACAACACCCCCCCGACAGCACCCCCCCGACAGCACACACACCCCCTGACAACACCCCCCCGACAGCACACACCCCCCCCCGACAGCACACACACCCCCTGACAGCACCCCCCCGACAGCACCCCCCCCGACAGCACACACACACCCTGACAACACCCCCCCGACAGCACCCCCCCGACAGCACACACCCCCCCTGACAACACCCCCCCGACAGCACCCCCCCCGACAGCACACACCCCCCCTGACAGCACCCCCCCGACAGCACACACACCTCCTGACAACACCCCCCCGACAGCACCCCCCCCGACAGCACACACACCCCCCCGACAGCACCCCCCCCGACAGCACACCCCCCCCCTGACAGCACCCCCCTGACAGCACACACCCCCCCTGACAGCACCCCCCTGACAGCACACACCCCCCCTGACAGCACACACACCCCCTGACAACACCCCCCTGACAGCACACACCCCCCCTGACAGCACCCCCCTGACAGCACACCCCCCCCTGACAGCACCCCCCTGACAGCACACACCCCCCCTGACAGCACACACACCCCCTGACAGCACACACCCCCCCTGACAGCACACACACCCCCTGACAACACCCCCCCGACAGCACACACACCCCCCCGACAGCACACACACCCCCGACAGCACACACACCCCCCCGACAGCACACACACCCCCCGACAGCACACACACCCCCTGACAACACCCCCCCGACAGCACACACACCCCCCGACAGCACACACCCCCCCTGACAGCACACACACCCCCTGACAACACCCCCCCGACAGCACCCCCCCCCGACAGCACACACACCCCCTGACAACACCCCCCCGACAGCACACACCCCCCCGACAGCACACACACCCCCTGACAACACCCCCCCGACAGCACACACACACCCCCGACAGCACCCCCCCCCCGACAGCACACACACCCCCTGACAACACCCCCCCGACAGCACACACCCCCCCCGACAGCACACACACCCCCTGACAACACCCCCCCGACAGCACCCCCCCGACAGCACACACACCCCCTGACAGCACCCCCCTGACAGCACACACCCCCCCTGACAGCACACACACCCCCTGACAACACCCCCCTGACAGCACACACCCCCCCTGACAGCACCCCCCTGACAGCACACACCCCCCCTGACAGCACCCCCCTGACAGCACACACCCCCCCTGACAGCACACACACCCCCTGACAGCACACACCCCCCCTGACAGCACACACACCCCCCCGACAGCACACACACCCCCCGACAGCACACACACCCCCTGACAACACCCCCCCAACAGCACACACACCCCCCCGACAGCACACACACCCCCTGACAACACCCCCCTGACAGCACACACACCCCCTGACAGCACACACCCCCCCTGACAGCACACACACCCCCTGACAACACCCCCCCGACAGCACACACACCCCCCCGACAGCACACACACCCCCTGACAACACCCCCCCGACAGCACACACACCCCCCGACAGCACACACACCCCCTGACAACCCCCCCCCCCGACAGCACACACACCCCCCCGACAGCACACACACCCCCTGACAACACCCCCCCGACAGCACCAACACCCCCCCGACAGCACCCCCCTCGACAGCACACACACCCCCTGACAGCACACACGCCCCCCCGACAGCACACACACCCCCTGACAGCACCCCCCCGACAGCACACACACCCCCTAACAGCACACACACCCCCTGACAACCCCCCCCCGACAGCACACACACCCCCCGACAGCACACACCCCCCCCGACAGCACACACACCCCCTGACAACACCCCCCCGAAAGCACCCCCCCCGACAGCACACACACCCCCTGACAACACCCCCCCGACAGCACACACCCCCCCCGACAGCACACACCCCCCCCGACAGCACACACCCCCCCCCCCGACAGCACACACACACCCCCGACAGCACACACACCCCCCTGACAGCACACACACCCCCTGACAACACCCCCCCGACAGCACCCCCCCGACAGCACACACACCCCCTGACAACACCCCCCCGACAGCACACACACCCCCCCGACAGAACACACACCCCCCCGACAGCACACACACCCCCTGACAACACCCCCCCCAACAGCACCCCCCCTGACAGCACACACACCCCCCGACAGCACACACACCCCCTGACAACACCCCCCCGACAGCACCCCCCCGACAGCACACACCCCCCTGACAGCACACACACCCCCTGACAACACCCCCCCGACAGCACCCCCCCTGACAGCACACACACCCCCTGACAACACCCCCCCGACAGCACCCCCCCCGACAGCACCCCCCCCGACAGCACACACACCCCCCGACAGCACACACACCCCCTGACAACACCCCCCCGACAGCACACCCCCCCCCCCGACAGCACACACCCCCCCCCGACAGCACACACACCCCCTGACAACACCCCCCCGACAGCACACACACCCCCTGACAGCACACACCCCCCCCGACAGCACACTCACCCCCCGACAGCACACTCACCCCCCGACAGCACACACCCCCTGACAGCACACACCCCCCCCGACAGCACACTCACCCCCCGACAGCACACTCACCCCCCGACAGCACACACCCCCCCCGACAGCACACACCCCCCCCAACAGCACACTCACCCCCCGACAGCACACACACCCCCTGACAACACCCCCCGACAGCACACACACCCCCTGACAACACCCCCCCGACAGCACACACACCCCCCCGACAGCACACACCCCCCCGACAGCACACACACCCCCTGACAGCACACACACCCCCTGACAACACCCCCCCGACAGCACACACACCCCCTGACAACACCCCCCTGACAGCACACACCCCCCCTGACAGCACACACACCCCCTGACAACACCCCCCCGACAGCACACACCCCCCCGACAGCACACACACCCCCTGACAACACCCCCCCACCCCCCTGACAGCACACACCCCCCCTGACAGCACACACACCCCCTGACAACACCCCCCCGACAGCACACCCCCCCGACAGCACACACCCCCCCTGACAACACCCCCCCGACAGCACCCCCCCGACAGCACACACACCCCCTGACAACACCCCCCCGACAGCACCCCCCCCGACAGCACACACACCCCCTGACAACACCCCCCCGACAGCACACACACCCCCTGACAGCACACACACCCCCTGACAACACCCCTCCGACAGCACACACACCCCCTGACAACACACACACCCCCTGACAACACCCCCCCGACAGCACACACACCCCCTGACAGCACACACACCCCCTGACAACACCCCCCCGACAGCACACACACCCCCTGACAACACCCCCCCGACAGCACACACCCCCCCCGACAGCACACACCCCCCCCGACAGCACACACACCCCCCGACAGCACACACACCCCCTGACAACACCCCCCCGACAGCACACCCCCCCCCCGACAGCACACCCCCCCCGACAGCACACACACCCCCTGACAACACCCCCCCGACAGCACCCCCCCGACAGCACACACCCCCCCCGACAGCACACACACCCCCCGACAGCACACACACCCCCTGACAACACCCCCCCGACAGCACCCCCCCGACAGCACACACCCCCCCAGACAGCACACACACCCCCTGACAACACCCCCCCGACAGCACACACCCCCCCCCGACAGCACACACACCCCCTGACAACACCCGCCCGACAGCACACCCCCTGACAACACCCCCCCGACAGCACCCCCCCCGACAGCACACACACCCCCTGACAGCACACACACCCCCTGACAACACCCCCCCGACAGCACACACACCCCCCCGACAGCACACACACCCCCCCGACAGCACACACACCCCCCCGACAGCACACACACCCCCCGACAGCACCCCCCCGACAGCACACACCCCCCCCGACAGCACACACACACCCCCGATAGCACACACACCCCCCGACAGCACCCCCCCGACAGCACACACACCCCCTGACAACACCCCCCCGACAGCACACACACCCCCTGACAACACCCCCCCGACAGCACACACCCCCCCCGACAGCACACACACCCCCTGACAACACCCCCCCGACAGCACCCCCCCCGACAGCACACACCCCCCCTGACAACACCCCCCCGACAGCACCCCCCCGACAGCACACACACCCCCTGACAGCACCCCCCCGACAGCACCCCCCCCGACAGCACACACACCCCCTGACAACACCCCCCCGACAGCACCCCCCCCCGACAGCACACACACCCCCCCGACAGCACCCCCCCCGACAGCACACCCCCCCTGACAGCACCCCCCTGACAGCACACACCCCCCCTGACAGCACCCCCCTGACAGCACACACCCCCCCTGACAGCACACACACCCCCTGACAACACCCCCCTGACAGCACACACCCCCCCTGACAGCACCCCCCTGACAGCACACACCCCCCCTGACAGCACCCCCCTGACAGCACACACCCCCCCTGACAGCACACACACCCCCTGACAGCACACACCCCCCCTGACAGCACACACACCCCCTGACAACACCCCCCCGACAGCACACACACCCCCGACAGCACACACACACCCCCGACAGCACACACACCCCCCCGACAGCACACACACCCCCTGACAACACCCCCCCGACAGCACACACACCCCCCGACAGCACACACACACCCCCGACAGCACACACACCCCCCCGACAGCACACACACCCCCTGACAACACCCCCCCGACAGCACACACACCCCCCGACAGCACACACCCCCCCTGACAGCACACACACCCCCTGACAACACCCCCCCGACAGCACCCCCCCCCCGACAGCACACACACCCCCTGACAACACCCCCCCCGACAGCACACACACCCCCTGACAACACCCCCCCGACAGCACCCCCCCGACAGCACACACACCCCCTGACAACACCCCCCCGACAGCACCCCCCCCGACAGCACACACACCCCCTGACAACACCCCCCCGACAGCACACACCCCCCCCGACAGCACACACACCCCCTGACAACACCCCCCCGACAGCACCCCCCCGACAGCACACACACCCCCTGACAACACCCCCCTGACAGCACACACCCCCCCTGACAGCACACACACCCCCTGACAACACCCCCCTGACAGCACACACCCCCCCTGACAGCACCCCCCTGACAGCACCCCCCCGACAGCACCCCCCCGACAGCACACACACCCCCTGACAGCACCCCCCTGACAGCACACACCCCCCCTGACAGCACACACACCCCCTGACAACACCCCCCTGACAGCACACACCCCCCCTGACAGCACCCCCCTGACAGCACACACCCCCCCTGACAGCACCCCCCTGACAGCACACACCCCCCCCTGACAGCACACACACCCCCTGACAGCACACACCCCCCCTGACAGCACACACACCCCCTGACAACACCCCCCCGACAGCACACACACCCCCCGACAGCACACACACCCCCTGACAACACCCCCCTGACAGCACACACCCCCCTGACAGCACACACCCCCCCTGACAGCACACACACCCCCTGACAACACCCCCCCGACAGCACACACACCCCCCGACAGCACACACACCCCCTGACAACACCCCCCGACAGCACCAACACCCCCCCGACAGCACCCCCCCCGACAGCACACACACCCCCTGACAACACCCCCCCGACTGCACACACACCCCCCTGACAGCACACACCCCCCTGACAGCACACACCCCCCCGACAGCACACACACCCCCTGACAACACCCCCCCGACAGCACCAACACCCCCCCGACAGCACCCCCCCCGACAGCACACACACCCCCTGACAGCACACACGCCCCCCCGACAGCACACACACCCCCTGACAACACCCCCCCGACAGCACCCCCCCGACAGCACACACACCCCCTGACAGCACACACACCCCCTGACAACCCCCCCCCCGACAGCACACACACCCCCGACAGCACACACACCCCCTGACAACACCCCCCCGACAGCACCCCCCCCGACAGCACACACACCCCCTGACAACACCCCCCCGACAGCACACACCCCCCCCGACAGCACACACCCCCCCCCGACAGCACACACACCCCCCCGACAGCACACACACCCCCCTGACAGCACACACACCCCCTGACAACACCCCCCCGACAGCACACACCCCCCCCCGACAGCACACACACCCCCCTGACAGCACACACACCCCCTGACAACACCCCCCCGACAGCACACACACCCCCTGACAGCACACCCCCCCGACAGCACACACACCCCCCCCGACAGCACACACACCCCCTGACAACACCCCCCCGACAGCACCCCCCGACAGCACACACACCCCCCCGACAGCACACACACCCCCTCGACAGCACACACACCCTCTGACAACACCCCCCCGACAGCACACACACCCCCTGACAACACCCCCCCGACAGCACCCCCCCCCGACAGCACACACACCCCCTGACAACACCCCCCCTGACAGCACACACCCCCCCTGACAGCACACACACCCCCCGACAGCACACACACACCCCCGACAGCACACACACACCCCCGACAGCACACACACCCCCTGACAACACCCCCCCGACAGCACACACACCCCCCCGACAGCACACACACCCCCTGACAACACCCCCCCGACAGCACCCCCCCCGACAGCACACACACCCCCTGACAACACCCCCCCGACAGAACACACACCCCCTGACAGCACACCCCCCCGACAGCACACACACCCCCCCGACAGCACACACACCCCCTGACAACACCCCCCCGACAGCACACACCCCCCCCGACAGCACACACACCCTCTGACAACACCCCCCTGACAGCACACACCCCTCCTGACAGCACCCCCCTGACAGCACACACCCCCCCTGACAGCACCCCCCTGACAGCACACACACCCCCTGACAGCATCCCCCTGACAGCACACACCCCCCCTGACAGCACCCCCCTGACAGCACACACACCCCCCCTGACAGAGCACCCCCCCGACAGCACACACCCCCCCCGACAGCACACACCCCCCCCGACAGCACACACCCCCCCCCCCGACAGCACACACACACCCCCGACAGCACACACACCCCCCTGACAGCACACACACCCCCTGACAACACCCCCCCGACAGCACCCCCCCGACAGCACACACACCCCCTGACAACACCCCCCCGACAGCACACACACCCCCCCGACAGAACACACACCCCCCCGACAGCACACACACCCCCTGACAACACCCCCCCCAACAGCACCCCCCCTGACAGCACACACACCCCCCGACAGCACACACACCCCCTGACAACACCCCCCCGACAGCACCCCCCCGACAGCACACACCCCCCTGACAGCACACACACCCCCTGACAACACCCCCCCGACAGCACCCCCCCTGACAGCACACACACCCCCTGACAACACCCCCCCGACAGCACCCCCCCCGACAGCACCCCCCCCGACAGCACACACACCCCCTGACAGCACACACACCCCCTGACAACACCCCCCCGACAGCACACCCCCCCCCCCCGACAGCACACACACCCCCCCGACAGCACACACACCCCCTGACAACACCCCCCCGACAGCACACACACCCCCTGACAGCACACACCCCCCCCGACAGCACACTCACCCCCCGACAGCACACTCACCCCCCGACAGCACACACCCCCTGACAGCACACACCCCCCCCGACAGCACACTCACCCCCCGACAGCACACTCACCCCCCGACAGCACACACCCCCCCCGACAGCACACACCCCCCCCAACAGCACACTCACCCCCCGACAGCACACACACCCCCTGACAACACCCCCCGACAGCACACACACCCCCTGACAACACCCCCCCGACAGCACACACACCCCCCCGACAGCACACACC
The DNA here is from genome assembly GCF_042186555.1 of Aquarana catesbeiana. Lineage (NCBI taxonomy): Eukaryota > Metazoa > Chordata > Amphibia > Anura > Ranidae > Aquarana > Aquarana catesbeiana. The sequence continues at coordinate 1,778,924 of NC_133332.1, forward strand.
CCCCCCGACAGCACACACACCCCCTGACAGCACACACACCCCCTGACAACACCCCCCCGACAGCACACACACCCCCTGACAACACCCCCCCGACAGCACACACACCCCCTGACAACACCCCCCTGACAGCACACACCCCCCCTGACAGCACACACACCCCCTGACAACACCCCCCCGACAGCACACACCCCCCCGACAGCACACACACCCCCTGACAACACCCCCCCACCCCCCTGACAGCACACACCCCCCCTGACAGCACACACACCCCCTGACAACACCCCCCCGACAGCACACCCCCCCGACAGCACACACCCCCCCTGACAACACCCCCCCGACAGCACCCCCCCGACAGCACACACACCCCCTGACAACACCCCCCCGACAGCACCCCCCCCGACAGCACACACACCCCCTGACAACACCCCCCCGACAGCACACACACCCCCTGACAGCACACACACCCCCTGACAACACCCCCCCGACAGCACACACACCCCCTGACAGCACACACACCCCCTGACAACACCCCCCCGACAGCACACACACCCCCTGACAACACCCCCCCGACAGCACACCCCCCCCCGACAGCACACACCCCCCCCGACAGCACACACACCCCCCGACAGCACACACACCCCCTGACAACACCCCCCCGACAGCACACCCCCCCCCCGACAGCACACCCCCCCCGACAGCACACACACCCCCTGACAACACCCCCCCGACAGCACCCCCCCGACAGCACACACCCCCCCCGACAGCACACACACCCCCCGACAGCACACACACCCCCTGACAACACCCCCCCGACAGCACACCCCCCCCCCGACAGCACACCCCCCCGACAGCACACACCCCCCCAGACAGCACACACACCCCCTGACAACACCCCCCCGACAGCACACACCCCCCCCCGACAGCACACACACCCCCTGACAACACCCGCCCGACAGCACACCCCCTGACAACACCCCCCCGACAGCACCCCCCCCGACAGCACACACACCCCCTGACAGCACACACACCCCCTGACAACACCCCCCCGACAGCACACACACCCCCCCGACAGCACACACACCCCCCCGACAGCACACACACCCCCCCGACAGCACACACACCCCCCGACAGCACCCCCCGACAGCACACACCCCCCCCGACAGCACACACACACCCCCGATAGCACACACACCCCCCGACAGCACCCCCCCGACAGCACACACACCCCCTGACAACACCCCCCCGACAGCACACACACCCCCTGACAACACCCCCCCGACAGCACACACCCCCCCCGACAGCACACACACCCCCTGACAACACCCCCCCGACAGCACCCCCCCCGACAGCACACACCCCCCCTGACAACACCCCCCCGACAGCACCCCCCCGACAGCACACACACCCCCTGACAGCACCCCCCCGACAGCACCCCCCCCGACAGCACACACACCCCCTGACAACACCCCCCCGACAGCACCCCCCCCCGACAGCACACACACCCCCCCGACAGCACCCCCCCCGACAGCACCCCCCCCCTGACAGCACCCCCCTGACAGCACACACCCCCCCTGACAGCACCCCCCTGACAGCACACACCCCCCCTGACAGCACACACACCCCCTGACAACACCCCCCTGACAGCACACACCCCCCCTGACAGCACCCCCCTGACAGCACACACCCCCCCTGACAGCACCCCCCTGACAGCACACACCCCCCCTGACAGCACACACACCCCCTGACAGCACACACCCCCCCTGACAGCACACACACCCCCTGACAACACCCCCCCGACAGCACACACACCCCCGACAGCACACACACACCCCCGACAGCACACACACCCCCCCGACAGCACACACACCCCCTGACAACACCCCCCCGACAGCACACACACCCCCGACAGCACACACACACCCCCGACAGCACACACACCCCCCCGACAGCACACACACCCCCTGACAACACCCCCCCGACAGCACACACACCCCCCGACAGCACACACCCCCCCTGACAGCACACACACCCCCTGACAACACCCCCCGACAGCACCCCCCCCCCGACAGCACACACACCCCCTGACAACACCCCCCCCGACAGCACACACACCCCCTGACAACACCCCCCCGACAGCACCCCCCCGACAGCACACACACCCCCTGACAACACCCCCCCGACAGCACCCCCCCCCGACAGCACACACACCCCCTGACAACACCCCCCCGACAGCACACACCCCCCCCGACAGCACACACACCCCCTGACAACACCCCCCCGACAGCACCCCCCCGACAGCACACACACCCCCTGACAACACCCCCCTGACAGCACACACCCCCCCTGACAGCACACACACCCCCTGACAACACCCCCCTGACAGCACACACCCCCCCTGACAGCACCCCCCTGACAGCACCCCCCCGACAGCACCCCCCCGACAGCACACACACCCCCTGACAGCACCCCCCTGACAGCACACACCCCCCCTGACAGCACACACACCCCCTGACAACACCCCCCTGACAGCACACACCCCCCCTGACAGCACCCCCCTGACAGCACACACCCCCCCTGACAGCACCCCCCTGACAGCACACACCCCCCCTGACAGCACACACACCCCCTGACAGCACACACCCCCCCTGACAGCACACACACCCCCTGACAACACCCCCCCGACAGCACACACACCCCCCGACAGCACACACACCCCCTGACAACACCCCCCTGACAGCACACACCCCCCTGACAGCACACACCCCCCCTGACAGCACACACACCCCCTGACAACACCCCCCCGACAGCACACACACCCCCCGACAGCACACACACCCCCTGACAACACCCCCCGACAGCACCAACACCCCCCCGACAGCACCCCCCCCGACAGCACACACACCCCCTGACAACACCCCCCCGACTGCACACACACCCCCCCGACAGCACACACACCCCCTGACAACACCCCCCTGACAGCACACACCCCCCTGACAGCACACACCCCCCCCGACAGCACACACACCCCCTGACAACACCCCCCCGACAGCACCAACACCCCCCCGACAGCACCCCCCCCGACAGCACACACACCCCCTGACAGCACACACGCCCCCCCGACAGCACACACACCCCCTGACAACACCCCCCCGACAGCACCCCCCCGACAGCACACACACCCCCTGACAGCACACACACCCCCTGACAACCCCCCCCCCGACAGCACACACACCCCCGACAGCACACACACCCCCTGACAACACCCCCCCGACAGCACCCCCCCCGACAGCACACACACCCCCTGACAACACCCCCCCGACAGCACACACCCCCCCCGACAGCACACACCCCCCCCCGACAGCACACACACCCCCCCGACAGCACACACACCCCCCTGACAGCACACACACCCCCTGACAACACCCCCCCGACAGCACACACCCCCCCCCGACAGCACACACACCCCCCTGACAGCACACACACCCCCTGACAACACCCCCCCGACAGCACACACACCCCCTGACAGCACACCCCCCCGACAGCACACACACCCCCCCCGACAGCACACACACCCCCTGACAACACCCCCCCGACAGCACCCCCCGACAGCACACACACCCCCCCGACAGCACACACACCCCCTCGACAGCACACACACCCTCTGACAACACCCCCCCGACAGCACACACACCCCCTGACAACACCCCCCCGACAGCACCCCCCCCCGACAGCACACACACCCCCTGACAACACCCCCCCTGACAGCACACACCCCCCCTGACAGCACACACACCCCCCGACAGCACACACACACCCCCGACAGCACACACACACCCCCGACAGCACACACACCCCCTGACAACACCCCCCCGACAGCACACACACCCCCCCGACAGCACACACACCCCCTGACAACACCCCCCCGACAGCACCCCCCCCGACAGCACACACACCCCCTGACAACACCCCCCCGACAGAACACACACCCCCTGACAGCACACCCCCCCGACAGCACACACACCCCCCCGACAGCACACACACCCCCTGACAACACCCCCCCGACAGCACACACCCCCCCCGACAGCACACACACCCTCTGACAACACCCCCCTGACAGCACACACCCCTCCTGACAGCACCCCCCTGACAGCACACACCCCCCCTGACAGCACCCCCCTGACAGCACACACACCCCCTGACAGCATCCCCCTGACAGCACACAGCCCCCCTGACAGCACCCCCCTGACAGCACACACACCCCCCCTGACAGAGCACCCCCCCGACAGCACACACACCCCCCCGACAGCACACACACCCCCCGACAGCACACACACCCCCCGACAGCACACACCCCCCACCGACAGCACACACACCCCCTGACAACACCCCCCCGACAGCACACACACCCCCCCGACAGCACACACACACCCTCGACAGCACACACACCCTCTGACAACACCCCCCCGACAGCACCCCCCCGACAGCACACACACCCCCTGACAACACCCCCCCGACAGCACCCCCCCGACAGCACACACACCCCCCCGACAGCACATACACCCCCCCGACAGCACACACACCCCCTGACAGCACACCCCCCCGACAGCACACACACCCCCCCCGACAGCACACACACCCCCTGACAACACCCCCCCGACAGCACCCCCCGACAGCACACACACCCCCCCGACAGCACACACACCCCCTCGACAGCACACACACCCTCTGACAACACCCCCCCGACAGCACCCCCCCGACAGCACACACACCCCCTGACAACACCCCCCCGACAGCACACACACCCCCTGACAACACCCCCCTGACAGCACACCCCCCCCCTGACAGCACACACACCCCCCCGACAGCACACACACACCCCCGACAGCACACACACACCCCCGACAGCACACACACCCCCTGACAACACCCCCCCGACAGCACACACACCCCCCCGACAGCACACACACCCCCTGACAACACCCCCCTGACAGCACCCCCCCCGACAGCACACACACCCCCTGACAACACCCCCCGACAGCACACACCCCCCGACAGCACACACACCCCGACAGCACACACACCCCCTGACAGCACACACACCCCCTGACAGCACACCCCCCCGACAGCACACACACCCCCTGACAACACCCCCCCGACAGCACACACCCCCCCCGACAGCACACACACCCTCTGACAACACCCCCCTGACAGCACACACACCCCCTGACAGCACCCCCCTGACAGCACACACCCCCCCTGACAGCACCCCCCTGACAGCACACACCCCCCCTGACAGCACCCCCCTGACAGCACACACCCCCCCTGACAGCACCCCCCTGACAGCACACACCCCCCCTGACAGCACCCCCCTGACAGCACACACACCCCCCCGACAGCACACACACCCCCCGACAGCACACACACCCCCCCGACAGCACACACACCCCCCCGACAGCACACACCCCCCCGACAGCACACACCCCCCCTACACACACACCCCTACAGAGTTCTGTATATGTTCAGTTCTTTATCTGAAGTTCTGTATCTGTCCATTAGGGGGAGACAGAGTCCATGGATTGATGAACCATACTGCTGCTCTTTGTAAAGGAAAAGTCTGGTGAAAGTTCTCCCAGTGTAATGTGAGTGTGAGCTCTGCGGTCCAGTCATGGGACAGAATTCCCCCCACACTGTGTCTGATGAGAGCCAGAAATACTCTATTATGTGTGATCTGATCTGATTGTTACATTGTATACACCCGGCTGTCTGTTATTAGGAATTACATAGTTACATAGAAGGTGAGGGTGAAAAAAGACACAAGTCCATCAAGTCCAACCTATGTGTGTGATTATGTGTCAGTATTGCATTGTATATCCCTGTATGTTGTGTGATTATATGTCATATTACATTATATATCTCTGTATGTTGTGTGATTATATGTCATATTACATTATATATCTCTGTATGTTGTGTGATTATATGTCATATTACATTATATATCTCTGTATGTTGTGTGATTATATGTCATATTACATTATATATCTCTGTATGTTGTGTGATTATATGTCATATTACATTATATATCTCTGTATGTTGTGTGATTATATGTCATATTACATTATATATCTCTGTATGTTGTGTGATTATATGTCATATTACATTATATATCTCTGTATGTTGTGTGATTATATGTCATATTACATTATATATCTCTGTATGTTGTGTGATTATATGTCATATTACATTGTATATCCCTGTATGTTGCGGTCATTCAGGTGATTATCTAATAGTTTCCTGAAGCTATCGATGCTCCCCGCTGAGACCACCGCCTGTGGAAGGGAATTCCACATCCTTGCCGCTCTTACAGTAAAGAACCCTCTACGTAGTTTAAGGTTAAACCTCTTTTCTTCTAATTGTAATGAGTGGCCACGAGTCTTATTAAACTCTCTTCTGCAAAAAAGTTTTCTCCCTATTGTGGGGTCACCAGTCCGGTATTTATATATTGTGGGGTCACCAGTCCGGTATTTATATATTGTGGGGTCACCAGTCCGGTATTTATATATTGTGGGGTCACCAGTCCGGTATTTATATATTGTGGGGTCACCAGTCCGGTATTTATATATTGTGGGGTCACCAGTCCGGTATTTATATATTGTGGGGTCACCAGTCCAGTATTTATATATTGTGGGGTCACCAGTCCGGTATTTGTATATTGTGGGGTCACCAGTCCGGTATTTATATATTGTGGGGTCACCAGTCCGGTATTTATATATTGTGGGGTCACCAGTCCGGTATTTATACATTGTGGGATCACCAGTCCGGTATTTATATATTGTGGGGTCACCAGTCCGGTATTTGTATATTGTGGGGTCACCAGTCCGGTATTTGTATATTGTGGTGTCACCAGTCCGGTATTTATATATTGTGGGGTCACCAGTCCGGTATTTGTATATTGTGGGGGTCACCAGTCCGGTATTTATATATTGTGGGGTCACCAGTCCGGTATTTGTATATTGTGGGGTCACCAGTCCGGTATTTATATATTGTGGGGTCACCAGTCTGGTATTTATATATTGTGGGGTCACCAGTCCGGTATTTATATATTGTGGGGTCACCAGTCCGGTATTTATATATTGTGGGGTCACCAGTCCGGTATTTATATATTGTGGGGTCACCAGTCCGGTATTTGTATATTGTGGGGTCACCAGTCCGGTATTTGTATATTGTGGGGTCACCAGTCCGGTATTTATATATTGTGGGGTCACCAGTCCGGTATTTATATATTGTGGGGTCACCAGTCCGGTATTTGTATATTGTGGGGTCACCAGTCCGGTATTTGTATATTGTGGGGTCACCAGTCCAGTATTTGTATATTGTGGGGTCACCAGTCCGGTATTTGTATATTGTGGGGTCACCAGTCCGGTATTTGTATATTGTGGGGTCACCAGTCCGGTATTTATATATTGTGGGGTCACCAGTCCGGTATTTGTATATTGTGGGGTCACCAGTCCGGTATTTGTATATTGTGGGGTCACCAGTCCAGTATTTGTATATTGTGGGGTCACCAGTCCGGTATTTGTATATTGTGGGGTCACCAGTCCGGTATTTGTATATTGTGGGGTCACCAGTCCAGTATTTGTATATTGTGGGGTCACCAGTCCAGTATTTGTATATTGTGGGGTCACCAGTCCGGTATTTATATATTGTGGGGTCACCAGTCCGGTATTTATATATTGTGGGGTCACCAGTCCGGTATTTGTATAATGAAATCATATCCCCTCTCAAGCGTCTCTTCTCCAGAGAGAATAAGTTCAGTGCTCACAACCTTTCCTCATAACTAAGATCCTCCAGACCCTTTATTAGCTTTGTTGCCCTTCTTTGTACTCGCTCCATTTCCAGTACATCCTTCCTGAGGACTGGTGCCCAGAACTGGACAGCATACTCCAGGTGCGGCCGGACCAGAGTCTTGTAGAGCGGGAGAATTATCGTTTTATCTCTGGAGTTGATCCCCTTTTAATGCCAATATTCTGTTTGCTTTATTAGCAGCAGCTTGGCATTGCATGTCATTGCTGAGCCTATCATCTACTAGGACCCCCAGGTCCTTTTCCATCCTAGATTCCCCCCAGAGGTTCTCCCCCCAGTCTATAGATTGACTTCAGATTTTTGCCACCCAAATACATTATTTTACATTTTTCTACATTGAACATCATTTGCCATGTAGTCGCCCCTCCCCCATTAATTTGTTCAGATCTTTTTGCAAGATTTCCACATCCTGTGGAGAAGTTATTGCCCTGCTTAGCTTAGTATCATCTGCAAATACAGAGATTGAACTGTTTATCCCATCCTCCAGGTCGTTTATGAACAAATTAAATAGGATTGGTCCCAGCACAGAACCCTGGAGAACCCCACTACCCACCCCTGACCATTCTGAGTACTCCCCATTTATCACCACCCTCTGAACTCGCCCTTGTAGCCAGTTTTCAATCCATGTACTCACCCTATGGTCCATGCCAACGCACCTTATTTTGTACAGTAAACGTTTATGGGGAACTGTGTCAAATGCTTTTGTAAAATCCAGATACACCACGTCTACGGGCCTTCCTTTATCTAGATGGCAACTCACCTCCTCATAGAAGGTTAATAGATTGGTTTGGCAAGAACGATTCTTCATGAATCCATGCTGATTACTGCTAATGATATCATTCTTATTACTAAAATCTTGTATATAGTCCCTTATCATCCTCTCCAAGAGTTTACATACTATTGATGTTAGGCTAACTGGTCTGTAATTCCCAGGGATGTTTTTTGGGCCCTTTTTAAATATTGGTGCTACATTGGCTTTTCTCCAATCAGCTGGTACCATTCCAGTCAGTAGACTGTCAGTAAAAATTAGGAACAACGGTCTGGCAACCACCTGACTGAGTTCTCTAAGTACCCTCGGATGCAAACCATCTGGTCCCGGTGATTTATTAATGTTACGTTTCTCAAGTCTAATTTTAATTCCGTCCTCTGTTAACCATGTAGGTGCTTCCTGTGTTGTGTCATGAGGATAAACACTGCAGTTTTGGTTACTGAAGCCCCCCGATTCACTCGTGAAGACTGAGGAGAAGAATAAATTCAATACCTTCGCCATCTCCCCATCCTTTGTAACCAGATGTCCTTCCTCATTCTTTATGGGGCCAATATGGTCTGTCCTCCCTTTTTTACTGTTTACATACTTAAAGAATTTCTTGGGATTTTTTTTGCTCTCCTCCGCTATGTTACATATAGTTACATAGTAGGTGAGGTTGAAAAAAGACACAAGTCCATCAAGTCCAACCTATGTGTGTGATTATGTGTCAGTATTACATTACATATCCCTGTATGTTGCGGTCATTCAGGTGATTATCTAATCCACATCCTTGCCGCTCTTACAGTAAAGAACCCTCTACGTAGTTTAAGGTTAAACCTCTTTTCTTCTAATTGTAATGAGTGGCCACGAGTCTTATTAAACTCTCTTCTGCAAAAAAGTTTTATCCCTATTGTGGGGTCACCAGTCCGGTATTTGTATATTGTGGGGTCACCAGTCCGGTATTTGTATATTGTGGGGTCACCAGTACAGTATTTGTAAATTGAAATCATATCCCCTCTCAAGCGTCTCTTCTCCAGAGAGAATGTGTCTTTCATGTTCTATCTTAGCCGCCCTAATTGCACCCTTACATTTCTTGTTGCATTCTTTATAAAGTCTGAATGCTGATGATGATCCCTCAACCTTGTATTTTTTGAAGCCCTTCTCCTTTGCTTTTATATGCATTTTTACATTGGAGTTAAGCCATCCAGGACTTTTGTTCGCTCTTTTAAATTTATTACCCAATGGGATACATTGGCTAATGCCCTTATTTAATATGCTCTTAAAGCAAACCCATCTCTCCTCCGGAAGTTGGCTCTTTTGAAATTCAGTGTCTTTGTGTTCCCTTCATGTCTCCTATTTGTGTGATTTATACTGAAACTAATTGACCTGTGATCGCTGTTACCTAAATTGCCCTGTATTTCCACATCTGTGATCAGGTCTGTATTGTTGGTAATCAGTAGATCTAGTAATGTTTTATTTCTAGTTGGTGCGTCTACCATCTGACCCATAAAATTGTCCTGCAAGACATTAAGGAACTGGCGAGCCTTAAATGAATGCGTGGTTCCCTCCGCCCAGTCTATGTCTGGATAATTAAAATCCCCCATTATGATAACACTTCCCATCCTTGCTGCTAATACAATTTGTGATAGGAGATCCGTCTCCACTTCCTCCCTCAGGTTAGGGGGCCTATAGCATACTCCCAGTATTATTTTCCCCTTAGCTTCATCCCTTTGGAGCTCTACCCATAAGGATTCCACCTCCTCTCTAGCTCCCTCAGTGATGTCATCTCTCACATTCACTTGTACATTATTCTTGATATATAGGCATACCCCTCCCCCTTTTTTACCCTCTCTATCCTTGCGGTATAGGGTATACCCTTGAATGTTTGCCAGCCAATCATGAGAGCTGTTGAACCAGGTCTCTGAAATTCCCACAAAATCCAAATCCTCCTCGTACAACAGTATCTCTAGTTCACCCATCTTGTCCGCCATGCTCCTGGCATTGGTGAACATGCCACATAGTTTAGACCGGTCGCATATTGTCCTCGTATTGGGTGTTTCGAGATTGCAACTAGGACTTGCTACTATACTCACCTTGTGTTTATGTGCTTTGGTAAACCTACCACTAATGCCCCCAACACTACCCTCTGGAATATCTTCCGCGCTGGCTATCACTGTCTCTGGACCCTCTCCCCCATCGCCTAGTTTAAAAACCCCTCTAACTTTTTGGCCATCTTCATTCCCAGCAGATCTGCACCCTCCTCATTTAGGTGCAGTCCGTCCCTTCTATAGTACCGGTTACCGACTGAGAAGTCGGCCCAGTCCTCCAGGAACCCAAACCCCTCCTTACTACACCAGCTCTTCAGTCACTTGTTTACTTCCCTAATCTCCCTCTGCCTTTCTGGTGTGGCTCGATGTACCGGTAGTATTCCTGAGAACACTACCTTGGAGGCGGGGCGTACCTAGAGCATTTGGCACCCGGGGCGGATCCTATATCTGGCAACCCCCCCCCCCAACTTTAAAATGTAAAAACACCCACAAAGATTTGTAATCTTTTCAATAATATTTTTTGCACACATTCATCAATTCAAAATCAGTGCAGGCTCACCAGTGCCAATCAGTGCTCACCAGTGCCAATCAATGGAGGCTCACCAGTGCCAATCAATGGAGGCTCACCAGTGCCAATCAGTGCCCATCAGTGCAGGCTCACCAGTGCTAATCAGTGCCCCTCAGTGCAGGCTCACCAGTGCCAATCAGTGCAGACTCACCAGTGCCAATCAGTGCTCACCGGTACCAATCAATGCAGGCTCACCAGTGCCATTCAATTTCAGGCTCACCAGTGCCAATCAGTGCTCACCAGTGCAGACTCAGCAGTGCCAATCAGTGCTCACCAGTGAAAGCTTACCAGTGCCAATCAGTGCAGGCTCACCAGTGCCAATCAGTGCTCCCAGTGCAGGCTCACCAGTGCCAATCAGTGCAGGCTCACCAGTGCCAATCAGTGCTCCCAGTGCAGGCTCACCAGTGCCAATCAGTGGAGGCTCACCAGTGCCAATCAGTGCTCACCAGTGCAGGCTCACCAGTGCCAATCAGTGCAGGCTCACCAGTGCCAATCAGTGCTCACCAGTGCAGGCTCACCAGTGCTAATCAGTGCCCCTCAGTGCAGGCTCACCAGTGCCAATCAGTGCAGACTCACCAGTGCCAATCAGTGCTCACCGGTACCAATCAATGCAGGCTCACCAGTGCCATTCAATTTCAGGCTCACCAGTGCCAATCAGTGCTCACCAGTGCAGACTCAGCAGTGCCAATCAGTGAAAGCTTACCAGTGCCAATCAGTGCAGGCTCACCAGTGCCAATCAGTGCTCCCAGTGCAGGCTCACCAGTGCCAATCAGTGCAGGCTCACCAGTGCTAATCAGTGCTCCCAGTGCAGGCTCACCAGTGCCAATCAATGGAGGCTCACCAGTGCCAATCAGTGCTCACCAGTGCAGGCTCACCAGTGCCAATCAGTGCAGGCTCACCAGTGCCAATCAGTGCTCACCAGTGCAGGCTCACCAGTGCCCATCAGTTCAGGCTCACCAGTACCAATCAGTACAGGCTCACCAGTGTCAATCAGTGCAGCCTCGGCAGACCAGCTCAGAGTGGCAGACACAATGCCAACCCACACCCCCCACAACCTTACCACAAGCTCACCTCAGGGGGTGGAGCACTCTGGCTAGGGGTGGGCCGAACGGACCCCTGTTCGGTTTGCACCAGAACTTCCGAATACCGCAAAAGTTTGGACCCGAATAATGAACCCCATTGAAGTCAATGGGACCTGAACGTCAAAAAACAATAAGTGCCCATTTTGAAGGCTTAAATGTAAGTAATTGGGCATACAATTGGTATAGGGGTCCGGGTCCTGCCCTGGGGGACATGTATCAATAAAAAAAAAAAAGTTTGTGAAAAATGTCATTTTTAAATGAGCAGTGATTTTTTGATTTTTAAAGTGAAAGCATAAAAATGAAAAATTCCTTCCAATATAGTGCCTGGGGGGTCCCCTTAGTCTACCTGTAAAGTGGCAGATCTGGACCATGTCTAGAATCTGCTGCAGCAATAATTGCATTTATAAAGCTTTTCCTGCAAGCTGCCTTTATTTTGCTCAGCAACATCTGGGGAGCCAGAAGTGTGTATGATGAGGAGCCAGAAGTGTGTATGATGAGGAGCCAGAAGTGTGTATGATGAGGAGCCAGAAGTGTGTAGGATGAGGAGCCAGAAGTGTGTAGGATGAGGAGCCAGAAGTGTGTAGGATGAGGAGCCAGAAGTGTGTAGGATGAGGAGCCAGAAGTGTGTAGGATGAGGAGCCAGAAGTGTGTAGGATGAGGAGCCAGAAGTGTGTATGATGAGGAGCCAGAAGTGTGTATGATGAGGAGCCAGAAGTGTGTAGGATGAGGAGCCAGAAGTGTGTAGGATGAGGAGCCAGAAGTGTGTATGATGAGGAGCCAGAAGTGTGTAGGATGAGGAGCCAGAAGTGTGTAGGATAAGGAGCCAGAAGTGTGTAGGATGAGGAGCCAGAAGTGTGTAGGATGAGGAGCCAGAAGTGTGTAGGATGAGGAGCCAGAAGTGTGTAGGATGAGGAGCCAGAAGTGTGTAGGATGAGGAGCCAGAAGTGTGTAGGATGAGGAGCCAGAAGTGTGTAGGATGAGGAGCCAGAAGTGTGTAGGATGAGGAGCCAGAAGTGTGTATGATGAGGAGCCAGAAGTGTGTATGATGAGGAGCCAGTGTGTATGATGAGGCCACAATGTAGTGCACTGGTAACAAGATTAGAGAGTTTTTTGGATACATTCTGGTGTCACTTTGACTTTGGATAGAAGTAACAGGTGCGTAAAAATTGGTCTTTGGGTGTCGGTGGCGCCTTCCCACCGTAACCCTATAGAGGTAATCTTGATGAAAGCAAGAATTGGCCTTGCTGTAAAATATTGCAATGATATTCACCTGCAGGGGCGTAGCTATAGAGGTCTCAGGGGTCTCAATTGTGACCCAGCCCCATGCTCTAGAGGGCTTGCGCGGCTCCTTTGTGCACCTGGATAGGAGGGGCGGCGGGGGTGACAGGTCCTCTGTATGTCACCCCTGCCACCCCTCCTATCCAAGTCCTGCTGTCAGGTCTGTGGGCGATGTCTAGCTCGCCATGCCCCTGCCTCAGGAACTTTTGCACCACCTCCCTGCTCTGTTTGCATGAATTCACTGCCTGGAATCCATAGTACCCAACACGGTGCGAGGAAGCATCAGAGGGGGCGGGAGGCAGAGAGTGAGATATGACAGTCCAGTAATGCAGGAGAGGAGCAGACAGTCCATGAACCTTCCACTGGCCAGTGGGAAGGGTAACGAGGACCTGTCATTGGGGAAGGGATTTTAAGATTGGTAACTGACCTGGCCATGCCTTCCTGTTACTGAGCCATACACCAGTCAGTGGGAGGGGGCATAGGACCTGTCATGGGGAAGGGGACCCAGAGAAGGCCGAACTACAAGTCCCAGAAGAGGGTAGAAGGGCAGAGGAGCCCATGAGGGTTAACAAAGTATTAATTACCCTCAACCACCTACTATGACTGACCTAGGTCCTGCTGCCCCTAGGTAAAATAACAAAAATAAAAACTACTGACACCAGGGGCAGAACTGCCAGGGCAGGAAAGGTCACCCTTGTGACTGGGCCCTGGTCTTCTGCCACTGTGGGGCGGCCCTTAAACAGCAAGAAGGGAGCCCACTGCAGAAAACGGGAAAGGGCCCCACTACGGGACTGTAATAAAGGGCCCCACGACACGAGTAAAGGGCCTCTGGATCAGTGGGAAGGGCCCTGAGCCCAGAGGGAAGGGCCCCAGCTGGGGGTCAGGGGGGCCCTTCATGGTTTCTTGCACCGGAGCTCTGAAGGTTCTAGTTACGCCTCTGTGCACCTGTCAAACAGGTGCAGAAGAATGACTCTTTGGGTGTCGGGGGTGCCTTCCCACCGTAACCCTATAGAGGTAATCTTGATGAAGGCAAAAAAAATTGCAATGATATGTACCTGTCAAACAGGTACTGAAAAATTGGTCTTTGAGTGTTAATTGTGCCCATGAAACCTACACCAAAAACATTCTTCCAGATGAAATGATTGAACACCCTCAAAGCTAGGCAGCCTCCAAGTCCTGCAGAGATTCCACATCCCAAAAAGACTTAATCAGTGACATCGGCATCAGGGGCTTCACAGCTGGTAATCCAGGACTGATTCATTTTTATAAAAGTCAAACGGTCCACGGAGTCTGTGGACAGATGCGTTCTATGATCAACGAAACCTCCTGCAGCACTGAATGCCCGTTCTGAAAGCACATTGGATGCAGGGCAGCCCAACAACTCAATAGCATACTGGGCAAGTTCTGGCCAGTGGTCTGTTCTCATGACCCAGTAAGTCAGTGGATCATCAGCTGGAAAGCTCTCCATCTCTGTTTTGGCCCCGAGGTAATCGTCCGCCATGTGATGCAGACGCTGCCGATGGGATGTGGAAGCTGACAGCCCTGGGCGGCGAAGACTAAAAAAAATCCGAAATGCCTCACTTAGGCAGACGCCTTCTCCAACGCTCCTCTCTTGACCAACAGAAGACTCAAAACGACGTTCTCCACCACACTGTAACCCACTGGAGTCAGGAAAAACGTTCAATAAAATCCTCTTTAACATGTCCTCAAGAGATTTTACCTTCTGCACTCTCTGCGGGGACGGGATGAGTTCTGAGACCTTCCCCTTATAACGGTGGTTTTTCCCTGTTTTATATCATTTTATATATATATTATTATATTTTTTTAAATTATATGTGATAACTGTATGAGCGTTCCATTTGTTCGGTCTATGATGTCCCTTTCTTTTGGTTCCGGTAAGTTCTGCCGTAACTTTATTTCTCTTACTCCTTGACGTTTGTTTTCATCACATGACCGTGATAAGCATACAGCGCGCGACGTACTGTTTGCGCAATATCATCATACTTTGTCACTGCGCACGCGCTGGCATTCTCGTGTGTCACGACGCCACGTCACGTCGACGTGTTCTGCCAGTGCGCCCGCGCTGGCGTCTCTCTATATAACCTCTCTCTATATAACCCCAGACGATGCACTTGCTCAGAGCGGATGCCAGCGTCTGGGGTTCCTGTGTGAGACAAACGCCGCCTTTTCTCCACGGAGGTAATATAACGTCAATCTTCATGCAGTGTTTATTTTTGGCTTTTTGAAGTTTCCCCTCTTTAGTCCTGCTATAATTACTGGGAATTTCCATTTATATTTTTGTTATTGTCTATTATGCTGATAGTGGAAGTAATGCTGGATACATGTCACATTTTATGTTTCCGTTCTTGTCCTCTCTTTTATAGACATACTCCTTTGAAGTACCGTATTTTTTCTTGGTTATTTTTGCTTTTATAGGACGGATTCTTTTTCAGCAAGTGCAACTATTATGTTGTTCCTTTTCTTGCTGCGAGGACTCGCTTTTTTTTGGGGGACCCTTGTGAGGGATCTCTCGAGCCTTGAGGACTAATGTTCCCCATATTCGGGCAATCATCTTCCTTCCCCGGATATTTGTTCCAACTTGAATCTGGCACCATCTTAAAGACTTTTAATTGCTTTAAATCCATGAAGCGGTGTTGGTATGTACTTTTGCGGTCACAATGCTTTCTATGTTCGACATTTTTATTTTTTCTGTAAATCTGTACTTTGTTTTGTTTCTTTATTTTTAAGAGCATCTCCAATTACTATCTCCCTCAAGCCCCTGAAGAAGGGATTTATTTCGAATTCCCGAAACGCGTTGGCTTATAGGAGAAGTGCTCCATCGTTTATATACCGTATTGGATATTGTACATTCTCTCATTCTCTCTGTTTTTTTTTACTTAATACATTTTTCTATATTCTGGTTTAATGTTCATGTGATGATATAAATATGTTTGCCCTTAATGTCCCTTTTGTACCGGGGGGTATCAGTTCCTATACATACACTATTTCTGGGACGGTGGCAACAAAAACTGGAGCTCTGTCTCCTTAATGGGTGGTCAAGGAGGGTTGCCAACCAGTAATCATCCTTCTCCTTTATGCCACATATTGTTGGGTCCTTTCACAGGCTTTGAAGCATGAGGTTGCCCATGCGCCTCAAATTTGCCGAGGCTTGAGAAGCAGACTCCTCGGGGGTCACTCAGGATCTGGAACTTCCTCCTCCCAGCCACGTACTACTGTCAAGGGTCCTGGGGTTGGAAAGCCATCGCTTACAGATTGACGCATGTCTTCCTCTTCTTCGAAGCCTATGAAAGTGCCAGAATCCTCCTCCTCATCCTCCTCATCCTCCTCCCCTCTCTCCTCCTGTGTGTTCTGTGACATAGGAATGATGGTGTCTGGATAAAGTGGGGCTTGAGAGGAAAGGAAGTCCTCCTCTTCCTCCTCCTGTTCTGCCTCCAGTGCCCTGTCCATAATGCCACGCAGAGTCTGCTCCAGCAGGAACACAACAGGGATTGTGTCACTGATACATGCACTGTCACTGCTCACCATCCTTGTGGCCTCCTCAAATGGTGACAATACAGTGCATGCACTCTTAATTATCAGCCATTGGCGTGGGGAAAAAAAGCTGAGGCGGCCTGAGCCTGTCATCGTGCCGTACTCACACAGGTATTCATTGACGGTCCTCTGCTGTATGTATAGCTGCTGCAGCGTTGACAAAGTTGACCTCCACCTGGTGGGCATGTCACAAATCAGGCGGTTTATGGGCAGGTGGAATTCTGAAACACTGGCTGTGTATGACCGCCTGAAATGCCTACAGACTCTTCTGGCCAGCTTTAGTACATCTTGCAACCCTGGGTACGTACTTAGGAAACGCTGCACCACCAAATTGAGGGCACGTGCCAGGCATGGCACATGTGTCAACTTTCCCTGTCTGAGGGCGGACATGAAGTTTGAGCCATTATCGCACACCACCATTCCTGGCTCCAGCTGGCGTGGTGTGAACCACCTCTGGGCCTGTCCCTGCAGAGCTGCAAGAATCTCTGCTCCGGTGTGGTTCCTGTCCACTAAACACACCAGCTGAAGCACTGCATGGCACCTTTTAGCCTGACTCTGGGAAAAGCCCTTTGAACGCTTAGGGGTACCTGATGTTCATAGGACAATTCTGCTGATGAGGGCATGGAGGTGGCAGAGAAGGAGGAGGAGGAAGAGAGGGTAGAGCTCACAGGTCTGGCATCATTACCACCAGCTGTATGGAGACGTGGGGGCACAACAAGCTGCAGCACCGAGCACCGAGCCCTGTCCTGCATCCCTTTGAGTTGCAAGCAGCGTTACCCATTGTGCTGTGAATGAAATATATCGTCCCTGCCCATGCTTGCTGGACCATGTATCAGCAGTAAGGTGGATTTTACAGCTGACTGCCTTGCCCAACGATGCCAGAACATTCCCTTCCATGTGATGGTAGAGAGATGGAACGGCCTTACGTGACAAGTAGTAGCGACTGGGAACCTGCCATTGTGGTACAGCACATTGTGTGAATTCATGGAAGGGGGCAGAATCCACCAGGCTGAAAGGCAGAAGTTGTAGAGCCAACAGCTTTGACAAGCTTGCATTCAGACGCTGGGCATGTGGGTGGCAGGGACTGTATTTTTTTTTCCGCTGCAGCAAATGGGGCAGAGAAATTTGCCGGCTACAGTCTACAGCAGCTGGTGGGGAGCTGCCTGTGCTATAACATCATCCCTGTCAGTGGAGGATGCTGAGAGGTAAGTGGGTGTGCCTGAGACACAGTTTGCAGATAACAACAGTGCGATCTGCTGCAGATGTGCTGAAAAAGGCCCAGACAGCTGAGCTGTGGGGGATGGGCCGGGAGATAAGAGCTGCAGAATGTGATGGAATAGGGGGGCTGCTCTCTACTCTTTCTTGATGTTGGCCTCCTTGGGGTTGTGCCACCTCACCTTCAGTTTTCTCCTCTGCTCTGTCTGGCACCCAAGTCTCACCAGTGGCCTCATCATCTCCTCCATCTTCAACATTACCACTGGAGACAACTTGGCAATACGCTGCGGCTTGGGGAACATGAATGCCAATTTGTCTACCAGTGTTCCTCCCTCTCTAGGCTCATTTTCCTGTCATTCTCAACCTCAGAACCAACATCTGAATCCAGTAATGGCTGGGCCTCATCAAGGAGCAAGTGGCTGATGCTGTGGTCAAATAAGTCAGCTGACTCCTCAATGGCTGATGTTGGGGCTATGGCAGGAATAGATGTGGACAAGGAGGCAGGTTTATCCACTCTGGCAACTGCAGGGGACTGCACACTTGTCTCTGCTTGCGTACAGAGGATGAGGAGGATGAGGAAGGTTTAGTAAGCCAGTGTCCTCCCAGACATTATTGGGAGGGGGGGGCGGTGCTTATAAGCAAATGTAAAGAAGAAGTTGAAATCTGTATGTAGATGCACTTTAATCAATGTAAAGAGGTGTTTGGTGCCCTTTAATTTGAGTACTCACACTACACAGACACACTCCACGGATACACTATAATATACTGCAATATAATGCACTAAACTTACAGTGCCACACAGAACTATATGGCGTTAAACTAGCAGTAACGCAATCAAATAGACAGTGTTCAACGGTCCCCCTCTGTGCTGGCCCCTACTGGCAACTCTTTGTCTCTACCCCCTCTGTGCTGGCCCCTGCCGGCACCTCTTTGTTTTCACCCCCTCTGTGCTGGCCCCTGCCGACACCTCTTTGTCTCCACCCCCCTCTGTGCTGGCCCCTGCCAGCACCTCCTAGTCTCCACCCCCTCTGTGCTGGCCCCTGCCGGCACCTCTTTGTCTCTACCCCCTCTGTGCTGGCCCCTGCCGGCACCTTTTTTGTCTCCACCCCCTCTGTGCTGGCCCCTGCCGGAACCTCTTTTTTTCCACCCACCTCTGTGCTGGCACCTGCCGGAACCTCTTTGTCTCCACCCACCTCTGTGCTGGCCCCTGCCGGCACCTCTTTGTCTCCACCCACCTCTGTGCTGGCGCCTGCCGGAACCTCTTTGTCTCTACCCCCTCTGTGCTGGCCCCTGCCGTCACCTCTTTGTCTCCACCCTCCTCTGTGCTGGCCCCTGCCGGAACCTCTTTTTCTCCACCCACCTCTGTGCTGGCGCCTGCCGGAACCTTTTTGTCTCTACCCCCTCTGTGCTGGCCCCTGCCGGCACCTCTTTGTCTCCACCCCCTCTGTGCTGGCCCCTGCCGGCACCTCTTTGTCTCCACCCCCTCTGTGCTGGCCCCTGCCGGCACCTCTTTGTCTCCACCCCCTCTGTGCTGGCCCCTGCCGGCACCTCTTTGTCTCCACCCGCCTCTGTGCTGGCCCCTGCCGGCACCTCTTTGTCTCCACCCCCTCTGTGCTGGCCCCTGCCGGCACCTCTTTGTCTCCACCCCCTCTGTGCTGGCCCCTGCTGGCACCTCTTTGTCTCCACCCCCTCTGTGCTGGCCCCTGCCGGCACCTCT
The DNA here is from genome assembly GCF_042186555.1 of Aquarana catesbeiana. NCBI lineage: Eukaryota > Metazoa > Chordata > Amphibia > Anura > Ranidae > Aquarana > Aquarana catesbeiana. Next base: position 1,798,992 of record NC_133332.1, read on the forward strand.
TTGTCTCCACCCCCTCTGTGCTGGCCCCTGCCGGCACCTCTTTGTCTCCACCCCCTCTGTGCTGGCCCCTGTCGGCACCTCTTTGTCTCCACCCCCTTTGTGCTGGCCCCTGCCGGCACCTCTTTGTCTCTACCCCCCTCTGTGCTGGCCCCTGCCGGCACCTCTTTGTCTCTACCCCCTCTGTGCTGGCCCCTGCCGGCACCTCTTTGTCTCTACCCCCCTCTGTGCTGGCCCCTTCCGGCACCTCTTTGTCTCTACCCCCCTCTGTGCTGGCCCCTGCCGGCACCTCTTTGTCTCTACCCCCTCTGTACTGGCCCCTGCCTGCACCTCTTTGTCTCCCCCCGCCTCTGTGCTGGCCCCTGCCGGCACCTCTTTGTCTCTACCCCCCTCTGTGCTGGCCCCTGCCGGCACCTCTTTGTCTCTACCCCCCTCTGTACTGGCCCCTGCCGGCACCTCTTTGTCTCTACCCCCCTCTGTGCTGGCCCCTGCCGGCACCTCTTTGTCTCTACCCCCCTCTGTACTGGCCCCTGCCGGCACCTCTTTGTCTCTACCCCCTCTGTACTGGCCCCTGCCTGCACCTCTTTGTCTCCCCCCGCCTCTGTGCTGGCCCCTGCCGGCACCTCTTTGTCTCTACCCCCCTCTGTGCTGGCCCCTGCCGGCACCTCTTTGTCTCTACCCCCCTCTGTGCTGGCCCCTGCCGGCACCTCTTTGTCTCTACCCCCCTCTGTGCTGGCCCCTGCCGGCACCTCTTTGTCTCTACCCCCCTCTGTACTGGCCCCTGCCTGCACCTCTTTGTCTCCCCCCGCCTCTGTGCTGGCCCCTGCCGGCACCTCTTTGTCTCTACCCCCCTCTGTGCTGGCCCCTGCCGGCACCTCTTTGTCTCTACCCCCCTCTGTGCTGGCCCCTGCCGGCACCTCTTTGTCTCCACCCACCCCTGTGCTGGCACCTGCCGTGTACGTTCCTGGCTCTCCTTTAGTATGGAGGGACTTCTCAGTGCTGACAGTTGCTTCCCCAGATTCAGAACCTGGGCTTCCAGGGAAACAATGTGCTTACATTTTGCACAGCAGTATTCACCCTCGATCGGATGATCAAGGAACGCATACATGCCGCATTGTTACATTGTATACACCTGGCTGCCTGGTATTAGGAATTGTTACATTGTATACACCTGGCTGCCTGGTATTAGGAATTGTTACATTGTATACACCTGGATGCCTGGTATTAGGAATTGTTACATTGTATACACCTGGCTGCCTGGTATTAGGAATTGTTACATTGTATACACCTGGCTGCCTGGTATTAGGAATTGTTACATTGTATACACCTGGCTCCCTGGTATCAGAAATGTGCGCTGTACACGAAGGAGGGGAAAATTCTTTGATTTCCCGTATTTACCAATCGGAAGGAATTTTAATACATGTCAGAAAACATTAAATCCGGCTCTATATCTCTTCCTACAGATACATCTCTGATCCTGGGGGGAAGATATTCTCCGGGGCACAGCTGACTTCCTGGGGGGGGGCATTCCCCAACTGATGTCTATGAACCTCCTGCTGCGGTCCACCTGTATGAGACAGACAACATTCAGTGAGATTCAGATCTGATGTATTGTTAGCAGAAAATTGGCAGCATGCTGAGAAATCTCCACAGCCAATCAGTGAGCGGGAGGGGGAAGTTCTCTGTGATCACATCGATTATCTTTCCTTTTCCTCCCCGCCTCTCTTTTACTTTTCTGCTCATTTTTATTTTGTACAATTTTTACTTTTCATTCACTTTGCCTTTCTGTGTGCTGAGTGCAGTTTGATGTGTGACCACCAGGGCGGCGCTTTGTTGTAAGATTTTTCTACAGCCAACACCATGAGGAGGAAGCTGCAGGATTGATATATGAGGAGCTGAGTGACCCACCCAGAACATGATCAGTAAAGGGAGGATGAGGATGACAACCCCCCCGGGGGGGCGGCCCCTGACGGCCTGCAAGGGGCGGGGCCCAAATTTCTAAGCTGAAAAGTTCTCTTTGGTCTCATGATGGAGATCAGCCGACATCTCTGTCCTCGTCTTCAGCAGGGGGGGGGGATCTCATTATCTGCAATTATCGCTCCCCGAGAAGAATGATGGCGGAAACATCTGTCTGCCAAAATCACTGACACCGAGCCAACTGCCCCACCGATCTGCCCGTGTGTGTGCCACACCCAACCGGGGACACCATCAATGGCCACCAATCTTAACACCCTTCTTCCTATACCAACCACTACACCCCCATCCTTCTATTGTACCCCAGTACCCCCCCATCCCTCTATTATACCCTGATACCCCATCCTTCTATTATACCCCGATACCCCCCATCCCTCTATTGTCCCCCAATACCACATCCCTCTATTGTACCCCAATACCCCTCAATCCCTCTATTATACCCAGATACCCCCAACACCTCTATTGTACCCCAAAACCCCCATACCTCCATTATACCCTGATACCCCAATCCCTTTATTATCCCCCGATACCCCCATCCCTCTATTGTACCCCAATCCTCCTCTACATCCTTCTCTTGTACCCCAATTCCCCCATCCCTCTATTATACCCCGATACCTCAATCCATCTATTATACCCTGATACCCCCATCCCTCTATTGTACCCCGATACCCCCATCCCTCTATTGTATCCCAATACCCCCATCCCGCTATTATACCCCGATACCCCCCATCCCTCTATTGTTCCCTGATACCCCAATCCCTCTATTATACCCTGATACCCCCCATCCCTCTATTGTACCCCAATACCCCCGTCCCTCTATTATACCCCAATTCCTCTATTGTACCCCGATACCCGAATCCCTCTATTGTACCCCGATACCCCTCTACATCCCTCAATTGTACCCCAATACCCCCTATCCCTCTATTGTACCCCAATACCCCCATCCCTCTATTGTACCCCAATACCCCAATCCCTCTATTGTACCCCAATACCCCCTCTACATCCCTCAGTTGTATCCGATACCCCATCCCTCTATTGTACGCCGATATCCCCCATCCCTCTATTGTACCCCGATATCCCCTATCCCTCTATTTTACCCCAATCCCTCTAATGTACCACAATACACCCAATCTTCTATTGTACCCCAATCCCCCTCTACATCCCTCTATTGTACCCCAACCCCCCTCTACATCGCTCTATTGTATCCCAATCCTCTACATCTCTCTATTTTAACCCAATCCTCCTCTGCATCCCTCTATTGTACACCTATCCTCCTATACATCTCTCTATTGTACCTCAATCCCCCCTCTACATCCCTCTGTTGTACCCCAATCCTCCTCTACATCTCTCTATTGTACCCCAATCCTCCTCTACCTCCCTGTTTTGTAACCCAATCCCCCTCTGCATCCCTCTATTGTACCCCAATCCTCCTCTACATACCTCTATTGTACCCCAATACCCCCTATCCCTCTATTGTACCCTAATCCTCCTCTACATCTCTCTATGTTACCCAAACACCCTTCATCCCTCTATCGTACCCCAATCCTCCTCCACATCCTTCTATTGTACCCCAATACCCCATCCCTCTATTGTACCCGATACCCCTCTACATCTCTCTATTGTACCCCAATACCACCTATCCCTCTAGTGAACCCCAACACCCCATCCCTCTATTGTACCCCAATACTCCCCATCCCTCTATTGTACCCCAATACCCCCATCTCTATATTATACCCCAATACCCCCTCTACAGCCCTCAGTTGTACCCCAATACCCCCATCCCTCTATTGTACCCCAATACCCCATCCCTCTATTGTACCCCAATCCCTCTAATGTACCGCAATACACCCAATCTTTTGTTGTACCCCAATCCCCCTCTACATCTCTCTATTGTACCCCGATCCCCCTCTGCATCCCTCTATTGTACCCCTATTCTCCTATATATCCCTCTATTGTACCCCAATCCTTCTCTACATCCCTCTGTTGTACCCACCCCAATCCTCCTCTACACCTCTCTATTGTACCTCAATCCCCCCTCTACATCCCTCTGTTGTACCCCAATCCTCCTCTACATCTCTCTATTGTACCCCAATCCTCCTCTACCTCCCTGTTTTGTAACCCAATCCCCCTCTGCATCCCTCTATTGTACCCCAATCCTCCTCTACATACCTCTATTGTACCCCAATACCCCCTATCCCTCTATTGTACCCTAATCCTCCTCTACATCTCTCTATGTTACCCAAAGACCCTCCATCCCTCTATCGTACCCCAATCCTCCTCCACAACCTTCTATTGTACCCCAATACCCCATCCCTCTATTGTACCCCGATACCCCTCTGCATCTCTCTATTTTACCCCAATACCACCTATCCCTCTAGTAAACCCCAACACCCCATCCCTCTATTGTACCCCAATCCTCCTCCACAACCTTCTATTGTACCCCAATACCCCATCCCTCTATTGTACCCCGATACCCCTCTGCATCTCTCTATTGTACCCCAATACCACCTATCCCTCTAGTAAACCCCAACACCCCATCCCTCTATTGTACCCCAATACTCCCCATCCCTCTATTGTACCCCAATACCCCCATCTCTATATTATACCCCAATACCCCCTCTACAGCCCTCAGTTGTACCCCAATACCCCCATCCCTCTATTGTACCCCAATACCCCCATCCCTCTATTGTACCCCAATCCCTCTAATGTACCGCAATACACCCAATCTTTTGTTGTACCCCAATCCCCCTCTACATCTCTCTATTGTACCCCGATCCCCCTCTGCATCCCTCTATTGTACCCCTATTCTCCTATACATCCCTCTATTATACCCCAATCCTCCTCTACACCTCTCTATTGTACCCCAATCCCCCCTCTACAATCGTCTATTGTACCTCAATCCCCCTCTACATCCCTCTATTGTACCCCAATCCTCCTCTACATCTCTCTATTGTACCCCAATCCTCCTCTACCTCCCTCTATTGTACCCCAATACCCCCATCCCTCTATTGTACCCTAATCCTCCTCCACATGCTTCTATTGTACCCCAATACCCCATCCCTCTATTGTACCCCAACCCCCCTCTACATCTCTCTATTTTACCCGAAGACCCTCCATCCCTCTATTGTACCCCAATCCTCCTCTACATCCTTCTATTGTACCCCAATACCCCCATCCCTCTATTGTACCCCAGTCCCCCTCTACATCTTTCTATTGTACCCCAATACCCCCTCTACATCCCTCTATTGTACCCCAATCCCCCTCTACATTCTTCTATGGTATCCCAATACCCCCATCTCTCTATTGTACCCCAGTCCCCCTCTACATCTTTCTATTGTACCCCAATACCCCCTCTACATCCCTCTATTATACCCCAGTTCCCCTCTACATCCCTCTATTGTACCCCAATTACCCTCTAAATCCCTCTATTGTACCCCAATCCCCATCTACATCCCTGTATTGTACCCCAATACCCCCATCCCTCTATGATACCCCAATCCCCCTACATTCTTCTATTGTACCCCAATACCCCATCCCTCTATTGTAAACAAATTCCCCTCTACATTCATCTATTGTACCCCGATTCCCCTCTAAATCCCTCTATTGTACCCCAATCCCCCTCTACATCCCACTATTGTACCCCAGTCCTCTACATCTCTCTATTGTGCCCCAATCCTCCTCTACATCTCTCTATTGTGCCCCAATCCTCCTCTACATCTCTCTATTGTGCCCCAATCCTCCTCTACATCTCTCTATTGTACCCCAATCCCCCTCTACATCCCACTATTGTACCCCAGTCCTCTACATCTCTCTATTGTGCCCCAATCCTCCTCTACATCTCTCTATTGTGCCCCAGTCCTCCTCTACATCTCTCTATTGTGCCCCAGTCCTCCTCTACATCTCTCTATTGTGCCCCAGTCCTCCTCTACATCTCTCTATTGTACCCCAATCCTTCTCTACATCTCTCTTTTGTGCCCCAATCCTCCTCTACATCCCTCTATTGTACCCCAACCCCCCTTTACATCCCTCTTCTGCACCCCAACCCCCCTCTACATCCCTCTATTGTACCCCAATCCCCCCTCTACACCTCTCTACATCCCTGTATTGTACCCCAATACCCCCATCCCTCTATGATACCCCAATCCCCCTACATTCTTCTATTGTACCCCAATACCCCATCCCTCTATTGTAAACAAATTCCCCTCTACATTCATCTATTGTACCCCGATTCCCCTCTAAATCCCTCTATTGTACCCCAATCCCCCTCTACATCCCACTATTGTACCCCAGTCCTCTACATCTCTCTATTGTGCCCCAATCCTCCTCTACATCTCTCTATTGTGCCCCAATCCTCCTCTACATCTCTCTATTGTGCCCCAATCCTCCTCTACATCTCTCTATTGTGCCCCAGTCCTCCTCTACATCTCTCTATTGTACCCCAATCCTTCTCTACATCTCTCTTTTGTGCCCCAATCCTCCTCTACATCCCTCTATTGTACCCCAACCCCCCTTTACATCCCTCTTCTGCACCCCAACCCCCCTCTACATCCCTCTATTGTGCCCCAATCCTTATCTACAACTCACAATTGTACCCACTCCTCTACATCTCTCTATTGTACCCCAGTCCTCCTCTACATCTCTCTATTGTACCCCAATCCTTCTCTACATCTCTCTATTGTACCCCAGTCCCCCTCTACGTCTCTCTATTGTACCCCAGTCCTCCTCTACATCTCTCTATTGTACCCCAATCCCCCCTCTACATCCCTCTATTGTACCCCAATCCCCCCTCTACACCTCTCTATTGTACACCAATCCCCCCTCTACATCCCTCTATTGTACCCCAATCCCCCCTCTACACCTCTCTATTGTACACCAATCCCCCCTCTACATCCCTCTATTGTACCCCAATCCCCCCTCTACACCTCTCTATTGTACACCAATCCCCCCTCTACATCCCTCTATTGTACCCCAGTCCCCCTCTACATCTCTCTATTGTACCCCAATCCCCCCTCTACATCCCTCTATTGTACCCCAATCCCCCCTCTACATCTCTCTATTGTACCCCTATCCTCTTCTACCTCCCTCTATTGTACCCCAATCCCCCTCTGCATCTCTCTATTGTACCCCAATCCTGCTCTACATCCCTCTATTGTACCCCAATCCCCCTCTGCATCTCTCTATTGTACTCCAATCCTCCTCTACATCCCTCTATTGTACCCCAATCCCCCTCTACATCTCTCTATTGTACCCTGATCCTCCTCTACATCCCTCTATTGTACCCCAATCCTCCTCTACATCCCTCTATTGTACCCCAATCCTCCTCTACATACCTCTATTGTACCCCAATCCTCCTCTACATCTCTCTGTTGTACCCCAATCCTCCTCTACATCTCTCTGTTGTACCCCAATCCTCCTCTACTTCCCTCTGTTGTACCCCAATCCTCCTCTACATCTCTCTATTGTACCCCAATCCCCCCTCTACATCTCTCTATTGTACCCCTATCCTCTTCTACCTCCCTCTATTGTACCCCAATCCCCCTCTGCATCTCTCTATTGTACCCCAATCCTGCTCTACATCCCTCTATTGTACCCCAATCCCCCTCTGCATCTCTCTATTGTACCCCAATCCTCCTCTACATCCCTCTATTGTACCCCAATCCCCCTCTACATCTCTCTATTGTACCCTGATCCTCCTCTACATCCCTCTATTGTACCCCAATCCTCCTCTACATCCCTCTATTGTACCCCAATCCTCCTCTACATACCTCTATTGTACCCCAATCCTCCTCTACATCTCTCTGTTGTACCCCAATCCTCCTCTACATCTCTCTGTTGTACCCCAATCCTCCTCTACTTCCCTCTGTTGTACCCCAATCCTCCTCTACATCTCTCTATTGTACCCAAATCCCCCTCTTCATCTCTCTATTGTACCCCAATCCTCCTCTACATCTCTCTATTGTACCCCAATCCCCCCTCTACATCCCTCTATTGTACCCCAGTCCCCCTCTACATCTCTCTATTGTACCCCAATCCCCCCTCTACACCTCTCTATTGTACACCAATCCCCCCTCTACATCCCTCTATTGTACCCCTATCCTCTTCTACCTCCCTCTATTGTACCCCAATCCCCCTCTGCATCTCTCTATTGTACCCCAATCCTCCTCTACATCCCTCTATTGTACCTCAATCCCCCCTCTACATCCCTCTATTGTACCCCAATCCCCCTCTACATCTCTCTATTGTACCCCAATCCTCCTCTACATCCCTCTATTGTACCCCAATCCCCCTCTGCATCTCTCTATTGTACCCCAATCCTCCTCTACATCCCTCTATTGTACCCCAATCCTCCTCTACATCCCTCTGTTGTACCCCAATCCTCCTCTACATCTCTCTATTGTACCCCAATCCCCCTCTACACCTCTCTATTGTACCCAAATCCCCCCTCTTCATCTCTCTATTGTACCCCAATCCTCCTCTACATCTCTCTATTGTACCGCAATACCCCCCCCCCCATCCCTCTATTGTATTGCAATAACTCCCCCATCCCTCTATTGTACCCCAATCCCTTTCTACATCCTTCTATTGTACCCCAACCCCCCTTTATAATCCTTTTTACCCCAATCACCCCACCCCCCTCTACTTCCCTCTCTTGTACCCCAATCCTCCTCTACACCTCTCTTTTGTACCCCAATCCCCCCTCTACATCTCTCTATTGTACCCCAATCCTCCTCTACATCCCTCTGTTGTACCCCAATCCTCCTCTACATCTCTCTATTGTACCCCAATCCCCCTCTACATCTCTCTATTGTACTCCAATCCTCCTCTACATCCCTCTATTGTACCCCAACCCCCCTCTACATCTCTCTATTGTACAACAATACCCCCCATCCCTCTGTTGTACCCCAATCCTCCTCTACACCTCTCTATTGTACCCAAATCCCCCCTCTTCATCTCTCTATTGTACCCCAATCCTCCTCTACATCTCTCTATTGTACCGCAATACCCCCCCCCCCATCCCTCTATTGTATTGCAATAACTCCCCCATCCCTCTATTGTACCCCAATCCCTTTCTACATCCTTCTATTGTACCCCAACCCCCCTTTATAATCCTTTTTACCCCAATCACCCCACCCCCCTCTACTTCCCTCTCTTGTACCCCAATCCTCCTCTACACCTCTCTTTTGTACCCCAATCCCCCCTCTACATCTCTCTGTTGTACCCCAATCCTCCTCTACATCCCTCTGTTGTACCCCAATCCTCCTCTACATCTCTCTATTGTACCCCAATCCCCCTCTACATCTCTCTATTGTACTCCAATCCTCCTCTACATCCCTCTATTGTACCCCAATCCCCCTCTACATCTCTCTATTGTACAACAATACCCCCCATCCCTCTGTTGTACCCCAATCCTCCTCTACACCTCTCTTTTGTACCCCAATCCCCCCCCTCTACATCTCTCTATTGTACTCCAATCCTCCTCTACATCTCTCTATTGTACTCCAATCCTCCTCTACATCCCTCTATTGTACCCCAATCCTCCTCTACATCTCTCTATTGTACTCCAATCCTCCTCTACATCTCTCTATTGTACTCCAATCCTCCTCTACATCTCTTTATTGTACCCCAATCCCCCCTCTACATCTCTCTATTGTACTCCAATCCTCCTCTACATCCCTCTATTGTACCCCAGTCCTCCCTCTACATCTCTCTATTGTACAACAAAATAACCCATCCTTCTTTTGTACCCCAATCCCCTCATCCCCCATTGTACCCCAATCCCCCCCTTAATCCTTCTATTGTACCCCTTCACCAATGCTGGGGATTATTATTGTTAAAACTGGCAAAAATCCTTGGAGTTATTATTGTGTAACCTGGCACCAATACTGGGGGTTATTATTGTGTAACCTGGAATCAATATTGGGGTTATTATTGTGTAAACTGGCATCAATATTGGGGGTTATTATTATGTAACCTGGCACCAATGCTGGGGGTTATTATTGTGTAACCGGCCACCAATACTTGGGGGTTATTTTTGTGGAAGCTGGCACCAATGCTGGGGGTTATTATTGTGGAAGCTGGCACCAATGCTGGGGGTTATTGTTATGGAAGCTGGCACCAATGCTGGGGGTTATTATTGTGGAAGCTGGCACCAATGCTGGGGGTTATTATTGTGGAAGCTGGCACCAATGCTGGGGGTTATTGTTATGGAAGCTGGCACCAATGCTGGGGGTTATTATTGTGGAAGCTGGCACCAATGCTGGGGGTTATTATTGTAGAAGCTGGCACCAATGTTGGGGTTATTATTGCGGAAGCTGGCACCAATATTGGGGGTTATTGTGGAAGCTGGCATCAATACTGGGGATTATTAGTGTGGAAGCTGGCATCAATACTGGGGGTTATTATTGTAGAAGCTGGCACCAATACTGGGGGGTTATTATTGTGAAAGCTGGCATTAATACTGAGGGTTATTATTTGGGAAGTTGGCACCAATGCTGTGGGTTATTATTGTGTAAACTGGTACCAATGCTGGGAGTTCTTATTGTGTAACCTGGCACCAATGCTGGGGGTTATAATTGTGTAACCTGGCACCAATGCTATGGGTTATTATTGTGGAAGCTGGCACCAATACAGGGGGGGTTAAATATTGTGAAAGCTTGCAGAAGTACTGGGGTACTGGGGGTTATTATTGTGGAAGCTGGCACCAATATTGTGGGTTATTATTGTGGAAGCTGCCACCAATACTGGGGGTTATTTTTGTTAAAGCTGCCACCAATACTGGGGGTTATTATTGTGGAAGCTGGCATCAATATTGAGGCTTATTATTGTGGAAACTGGCACCAATGCTGGAGTTTATTGTGTAACCTGGCACTAATGCTGGGGGTTATTATTGTGTATACTGGTATCAATGCTGGGAGTTATTATTGTGGAACCTAGCACCAATGATGGGAGTTATTTTGTGGAACCTAGCACCAATGATGGGAGTTATTTTTGTGGAACCTGGCACCAATGCTGGGGGTTATAATTGTGTAACCTGGCACCAATACTGGGGGTTATTGTGTAAACTGGCGCCAATACTGGGGGTTATAATTGTGGAAACTGGCACCAATATTGGGGGCTATTATTGTGTAAACTGGCATCGATGCTGGGGGTTATTATTGTGGAAGCTGGCACCAATGTTGGGGTTATTATTGCGGATACTGGCATCAATATTGAGGGTTATTGTGGAAGCTGGATACACAATATTGAGTCAGCTTCCACAATAATAACCCCCAGTATTGGTGGAAGCTGGCACCAATACTGGGGGTTATTATTGTGGAAGCTGACTCAATATTGGAGGTTATTATTGTGTAAACTGGCACCGATGCTGGGGGTTATTATTGTGGAAGCTGGCACCAATGTTGGGGTTATTATTGCGGATGCTGGCATCAATATTGGGGGTTATTGTGGAATCTGGCACCAATACTGGGGGTTATTATTGTAGAAGCTGACACCAATATTGGGGGGTTATTATTGTAGAAGCTGGCATCCAGATTAGGGGTTATTATTGGGGAAGCTGCCACCAATGCTGGGGGTTATTATTGTGAAAACTGGCACCAATTCTGGGTGTTATTATTAAAAAAAACTTGCAACAGTGCTGGGGATTATTATTTTGTTGGGGTTTAGGGGGGCCCATGAGGAGTGAGCCCCGATGAGTAGATGCCCCCCCCCCCCTCCAGTGAAGTATATCTATTTATTCATCTGTTTTCTGATGAATTTATTGTCTTCATTGCGGGAAATGACAGAAGAGACGAGGACTTCCTCTATGTGACAAGAAATAGATTCCGCTGATCTCTGATGTGATTGAGGAACCCGAAGTCACTTCTTGTTTTTTTGTTCTTTAATTAAAGAGATTAGATAAAAAACAAAGGCGCGGGAATGGGAGGAAAACGCATCGCCTGAGAGACCTGCGTTCACAATGGCACAAAAAGAAAAACTTAATCTCAGAGATTTTATTGTCCGTGTTTATGAGCCCTAAACCCGACCGCCCAGAGCCATGACCGGTCCTCTTTGTGTCTCGCTCAGGATTGGCGCAGTGATGTCACTCTCCACCTTCCTTGTCTGAGAGACGCACTGGCGGCTCCTGGGCCCCCCTGGGCCCCATTGGTCGGCTCTGCCATAGATGATGACACTTGCAGGGACAGATGGAGACGGAGGGGCAGATCAATGTCTCGGCGCCCCCCACCATGTATTTGCCATCCTCCGGAATATTCCGCCGCACAGGAAGCTTTTAGTGTCATCTGTGTTTGTCTAGTTGATGGCTGCACATCCTATCCGGATAATGGGGGAGGGGGGGTCAGTGCACCACGGTGACATATTACAGGCGGAGGGGGGTGCGGCGCGGTGATACAAGCCATGGCTCTCGGGAAATGCTGATATATAACAAAATCATAGACAGGGATATAAACAGCGGAGCACGGGCCAAAATCTTCCGCCAAGTCCTAGAACTCCGAGAGCACCTGGGCCCCCAATCCCCCATTCACAGGGGCCCCATAGAGCCTATCAGATGAGAGAATGGAAAGGGAGAAGCCAACACTGGGGCCCCTCATTACTCTAGGGGCCCCTAAAAATTTGGTCCCCTTTTCAGACAAGGGGTGGAACTGTCACTCTGAAAACCTTCACCTCCTGGGCCCCTGGAGAGAAGGGAAAGGGAGGAGCCAATTCTCTGGGGCCCCTCACCTCCTGGGCCCCTGGAGAGAAGGGAAAGGGAGGAGCCAATTCTCTGGGGCCCCTGGAGAGAAGGGAAAGGGAGGAGCCAATTCTCTGGGGCCCCTCACCTCCTGGGCCCCTGGACAGAAGGGAAAGAGAGGAGCTAGTTCTCTGGGGCCCCTCACCTCCTAGGATTATGGAGAGAAGGGAAAGAGAGGAGCCAATTTTCTGGGGCCCCTCACCTCCTGGGCCCATAGAGAGAAGGGAAAGAGAGGAGCCAATTCTCTGGGGCCCCTCACCTCCTGGTTGTGGTTGGTGTCGGTTAGCAGTAGGTGGTGGTTGGTGTCAGTTAGCAGTAGGTGGTGGATGGTGTCGGTTAGCAGTAGGTGGTGGATGGTGTCGGTTAGCAGTAGGTGGTGGATGGTGTCGGTTAGCAGTAGGTGGTGGTTGGTGTCGGTTAGCAGTAGGCGGTGGTTGGTGTCGGTTAGCAGTAGGTGGTGGTTGGTGTCGGTTAGCAGTAGGTGGTGGTTGGTGTCGGTTAGCAGTAGGTGGTGGTTGGTGTCTGTTAGCAGTAGGTGATGGTTGGTGTCGGTTAGCAGTAGGTGGTGGTTGGTGTCGGTTAGCAGTAGGCGGTGGTTGGTGTCGGTTAGCAGTAGGCAGTGGTTGGTGTCTGTTAGCAGTAGGTGATGGTTGGTGTCGGTTAGCAGTAGGTGATGGTTGGTGTCGGTTAGCAGTAGGTGGTGGTTGGTGTCGGTTAGCAGTAGGTGGTGGTTGGTGTCTGTTAGCAGTAGGTGATGGTTGGTGTCGGTTAGCAGTAGGTGGTGGTTGGTGTCGGTTAGCAGTAGGCGGTGGTTGGTGTCGGTTAGCAGTAGGCGGTGGATGGTGTCGGTCAGGGCTGGACTGGGACAAAAATTTGGCCCTGGACTTCATCCAGACTGGCCCACTTTGACAGATCTCTCCCATGCCGGCTTGCCACCCAAGCCCCCCCCCCCCCCCACTAGCCATTAGCCGTTCTACATTATTTCTCTTATAGGCAGTAGGGGAAGCTAGACATTATTTCACCTGGGGCAAAGAATCAGTTTGGCGCCCCCCCCCCCCCCATGGGACAAGGTTAGGCAGGAAAGTGAGGCCGCCCTCCTTCCAGATCATATGATGAGCTTCTCAGTGTTGACTCCTGAGCATCATGTCTGTATTCAGGCGTGCTGCATAACTAGCCAGGGAGAGGAGGTGAGCACTGCGGGGGGGGGGACAGAGGACCGGAGGGAGGCAGCGGTCCACTGTCACTGAAATCGGCCCACTGAGCCATCGGCCCACCGGGAAACTCCCTGTAGTCCCAATGGCCAGTACATGCCTGGTGTCGGTTAGCAGTAGGCGGTGGTTGGTGTCGGTTAGCAGTAGGTGGTGGATGGTGTCAGTTAGCAGTAGGTGGTGGTTGGTGTCGGTTAGCAGTAGGTGGTGGTTGGTGTCGGTTAGCAGAAGGTGGTGGTTGGTGTCGGTTAGCAGTAGGCGGTGGTTGGTGTCGGTTAGCAGTAGGTGGTGGTTGGTGTCGGTTAGCAGTAGGCGGTGGATGGTGTCGGTTAGCAGTAGGTGGTGGTTGGTGTCGGTTAGCAGTAGGTGGTGGTTGGTGTCGGTTAGCAGTAGGTGGTGGATGGTGTCGGTTAGCAGTAGGTGGTGGATGGTGTCGGTTAGCAGTAGGTGGTGGTTGGTGTTGGTTAGCAGAAGGTGGTGGTTGGTGTCGGTTAGCAGTAGGCGGTGGTTGGTGTCGGTTAGCAGTAGGTGGTGGTTGGTGTCGGTTAGCAGTAGGCGGTGGATGGTGTCGGTTAGCAGTAGGTGGTGGTTGGTGTCGGTTAGCAGTAGGCGGTGGATGGTGTCGGTTAGCAGTAGGTGGTGGTTGGTGTCTGTTAGCAGTAGGCGGTGGTTGGTGTCGGTTAGCAGTAGGCGGTGGATGGTGTCGGTTAGCAGTAGGCGGTGGATGGTGTCGGTTAGCAGTAGGCGGTGGATGGTGTCGGTTAGCAGTAGGCGGTGGATGGTGTCGGTTAGCAGTAGGTGGTGGATGGTGTCGGTTAGCAGTAGGCGGTGGTTGGTGTCGGTTAGCAGTAGGCGGTGGATGGTGTCGGTTAGCAGTAGGTGGTGGATGGTGTCGGTTAGCAGTAGGTGGTGGTTGGTGTCAGTTAGCAGTAGGTGGTGGTTGGTGTCTGTTAGCAGTAGGCGGTGGTTGGTGTCTGTTAGCAGTAGGCGGTGGTTGGTGTCGGTTAGCAGTAGGTGGTGGATGGTGTCGGTTAGCAGTAGGTGGTGGTTGGTGTCGGTTAGCAGTAGGTGGTGGTTGGTGTCGGTTAGCAGTAGGTGGTGGATGGTGTCGGTTAGCAGTAGGCGGTGGATGGTGTCGGTTAGCAGTAGGTGGTGGTTGGTGTCGGTTAGCAGTAGGCGGTGGTTGGTGTCGGTTAGCAGTAGGTGGTGGATGGTGTCGGTTAGCAGTAGGTGGTGGATGGTGTCGGTTAGCAGTAGGTGGTGGATGGTGTCAGTTAGCAGTAGGTGGTGGATGGTGTCGGTTAGCAGTAGGTGGTGGATGGTGACGGTTAGCAGTAGGCGGTGGATGGTGTCGGTTAGCAGTAGGTGGTGGTTGGTGTTGGTTAGCAGTAGGTGGTGGATGGTGTCGGTTAGCAGTAGGTGGTGGATGGTGTCAGTTAGCAGTAGGTGGTGGATGGTGTCGGTTAGCAGTAGGTGGTGGATGGTGTCGGTTAGCAGTAGGTGGTGGTTGGTGTCTGTTAGCAGTAGGCGGTGGATGGTGTCGGTTAGCAGTAGGTGGTGGATGGTGTCGGTTAGCAGTAGGTGGTGGTTGGTGTCTGTTAGCAGTAGGCGGTGGATGGTGTCGGTTAGCAGTAGGCGGTGGTTGTGTCGGTTAGCAGTAGGCGGTGGATGGTGTCGGTTAGCAGTAGGTGGTGGTTGGTGTCAGTTAGCAGTAGGTGGTGGATGGTGTCGGTTAGCAGTAGGTGGTGGTTGGTGTCGGTTAGCAGTAGGCGGTGGATGGTGTCGGTTAGCAGTAGGTGGTGGATGGTGTCGGTTAGCAGTAGGTGGTGGTTGGTGTCGGTTAGCAGTAGGCGGTGGTTGGTGTCGGTTAGCAGTAGGTGGTGGTTGGTGTCGGTTAGCAGTAGGCGGTGGTTGGTGTCGGTTAGCAGTAGGTGGTGGATGGTGTCGGTTAGCAGTAGGTGGTGGATGGTGTCGGTTAGCAGTAGGTGGTGGTTGGTGTCTGTTAGCAGTAGGCGGTGGATGGTGTCGGTTAGCAGTAGGCGGTGGTTGGTGTCGGTTAGCAGTAGGCGGTGGATGGTGTCGGTTAGCAGTAGGTGGTGGTTGGTGTCAGTTAGCAGTAGGTGGTGGATGGTGTCGGTTAGCAGTAGGTGGTGGTTGGTGTCGGTTAGCAGTAGGCGGTGGATGGTGTCGGTTAGCAGTAGGTGGTGGATGGTGTCGGTTAGCAGTAGGTGATGGATGGTGTCGGTTAGCAGTAGGTGGTGGATGGTGTCGGTTAGCAGTAGGTGGTGGATGGTGTCGGTTAGCAGTAGGTGGTGGTTGGTGTCGGTTAGCAGTAGGCGGTGGATGGTGTCGGTTAGCAGTAGGCGGTGGTTGGTGTCGGTTAGCAGTAGGTGGTGGATGGTGTCGGTTAGCAGTAGGTGGTGGTTGGTGTCGGTTAGCAGTAGGTGGTGGTTGGTGTCGGTTAGCAGTAGGTGGTGGATGGTGTCGGTTAGCAGTAGGTGGTGGTTGGTGTCGGTTAGCAGTAGGTGGTGGTTGGTGTCGGTTAGCAGTAGGTGGTGGATGGTGTCGGTTAGCAGTAGGTGGTGGTTGGTGTCGGTTAGCAGTAGGCGGTGGATGGTGTCGGTTAGCAGTAGGTGGTGGATGGTGTCGGTTAGCAGTAGGTGATGGATGGTGTCGGTTAGCAGTAGGTGGTGGATGGTGTCGGTTAGCAGTAGGTGGTGGATGGTGTCGGTTAGCAGTAGGTGGTGGTTGGTGTCGGTTAGCAGTAGGCGGTGGATGGTGTCGGTTAGCAGTAGGCGGTGGTTGGTGTCGGTTAGCAGTAGGTGGTGGATGGTGTCGGTTAGCAGTAGGTGGTGGTTGGTGTCGGTTAGCAGTAGGTGGTGGTTGGTGTCGGTTAGCAGTAGGTGGTGGATGGTGTCGGTTAGCAGTAGGTGGTGGTTGGTGTCGGTTAGCAGTAGGTGGTGGATGGTGTCGGTTAGCAGTAGGTGGTGGATGGTGACGGTTAGCAGTAGGCGGTGGATGGTGTCGGTTAGCAGTAGGCGGTGGTTGGTGTCGGTTAGCAGTAGGTGGTGGATGGTGTCGGTTATCAGTAGGTGGTGGATGGTGTCAGTTAGCAGTAGGTGGTGGATGGTGTCGGTTAGCAGTAGGTGGTGGATGGTGTCGGTTAGCAGTAGGTGGTGGTTGGTGTCTGTTAGCAGTAGGCGGTGGATGGTGTCGGTTAGCAGTAGGCGGTGGTTGGTGTCGGTTAGCAGTAGGCGGTGGATGGTGTCGGTTAGCAGTAGGTGGTGGTTGGTGTCAGTTAGCAGTAGGTGGTGGATGGTGTCGGTTAGCAGTAGGTGGTGGTTGGTGTCGGTTAGCAGTAGGCGGTGGATGGTGTCGGTTAGCAGTAGGTGGTGGATGGTGTCGGTTAGCAGTAGGTGATGGATGGTGTCGGTTAGCAGTAGGTGGTGTCGGTTAGCAGTAGGTGGTGGATGGTGTCGGTTAGCAGTAGGTGGTGGTTGGTGTCGGTTAGCAGTAGGCGGTGGATGGTGTCGGTTAGCAGTAGGTGGTGGTTGGTGTCGGTTAGCAGTAGGTGGTGGTTGGTGTCGGTTAGCAGTAGGTGGTGGATGGTGTTGGTTAGCAGTAGGCGGTGGTTGGTGTCGGTTAGCAGTAGGTGGTGGATGGTGTCGGTTAGCAGTAGGCGGTGGATGGTGTCGGTTAGCAGTAGGTGGTGGATGGTGTCGGTTAGCAGTAGGTGGTGGATGGTGTCGGTTAGCAGTAGGTGGTGGTTGGTGTCGGTTAGCAGTAGGCGGTGGTTGGTGTTGGTTAGCAGTAGGCGGTGGTTGGTGTCTGTTAGCAGTAGGCGGTGGATGGTGTCGGTTAGCAGTAGGTGGTGGATGGTGTCGGTTAGCAGTAGGCGGTGGTTGGTGTCGGTTAGCAGTAGGCGGTGGTTGGTGTCGGTTAGCAGTAAGTGGTGGTTGGTGTCGGTTAGCAGTAGGTGGTGGTTGGTGTCGGTTAGCAGTAGGTGGTGGTTGGTGTCTGTTAGCAGTAGGTGATGGTTGGTGTCGGTTAGCAGTAGGTGGTGGTTGGTGTCGGTTAGCAGTAGGTGGTGGTTGGTGTCTGTTAGCAGTAGGTGGTGGTTGGTGTCGGTTAGCAGTAGGTGGTGGATGGTGTCGGTTAGCAGTAGGTGGTGGTTGGTGTCGGTTAGCAGTAGGTGGTGGTTGGTGTCGGTTAGCAGTAGGTGGTGGTTGGTGTCGGTTAGCAGTAGGTGGTGGTTGGTGTCGGTTAGCAGTAGGTGGTGGTTGGTGTCGGTTAGCAGTAGGTGGTGGATGGTGTCGGTTAGCAGTAGGTGGTGGTTGGTGTCAGTTAGCAGTAGGTGGTGGATGGTGTCGGTTAGCAGTAGGTGGTGGATGGTGTCGGTTAGCAGTAGGTGGTGGATGGTGTCGGTTAGCAGTAGGTGGTGGTTGGTGTCGGTTAGCAGTAGGCGGTGGTTGGTGTCGGTTAGCAGTAGGTGGTGGTTGGTGTCGGTTAGCAGTAGGTGGTGGTTGGTGTCGGTTAGCAGTAGGTGGTGGTTGGTGTCTGTTAGCAGTAGGTGATGGTTGGTGTCGGTTAGCAGTAGGTGGTGGTTGGTGTCGGTTAGCAGTAGGTGGTGGTTGGTGTCTGTTAGCAGTAGGTGGTGGTTGGTGTCGGTTAGCAGTAGGTGGTGGATAGTGTCGGTTAGCAGTAGGTGATGGTTGGTGTCGGTTAGCAGTAGGTGGTGGTTGGTGTCGGTTAGCAGTAGGCGGTGGTTGGTGTCGGTTAGCAGTAGGTGATGGTTGGTGTCGGTTAGCAGTAGGTGGTGGTTGGTGTCGGTTAGCAGTAGGTGGTGGTTGGTGTCTGTTAGCAGTAGGTGATGGTTGGTGTCGGTTAGCAGTAGGTGGTGGTTGGTGTCGGTTAGCAGTAGGCGGTGGTTGGTGTCGGTTAGCAGTAGGCGGTGGTTGGTGTCTGTTAGCAGTAGGTGATGGTTGGTGTCGGTTAGCAGTAGGTGATGGTTGGTGTCGGTTAGCAGTAGGTGGTGGTTGGTGTCGGTTAGCAGTAGGTGGTGGTTGGTGTCTGTTAGCAGTAGGTGATGGTTGGTGTCGGTTAGCAGTAGGTGGTGGTTGGTGTCGGTTAGCAGTAGGCGGTGGTTGGTGTCGGTTAGCAGTAGGTGGTGGTTGGTGTCGGTTAGCAGTAGGTGGTGGTTGGTGTCTGTTAGCAGTAGGTGATGGTTGGTGTCGGTTAGCAGTAGGTGGTGGTTGGTGTCGGTTAGCAGTAGGCGGTGGTTGGTGTCGGTTAGCAGTAGGCGGTGGATGGTGTCGGTCAGGGCTGGACTGGGACAAAAATTTGGCCCTGGACTTCATCCAGACTGGCCCACTTTGACAGATCTCTCCCATGCCGGCTTGCCACCCAAGCCCCCCCCCCCCACTAGCCATTAGCCGTTCTACATTATTTCTCTTATAGGCAGTAGGGGAAGCTAGACATTATTTCACCTGGGGCAAAGAATCAGTTTGGCGCCCCCCCCCCCCCCATGGGACAAGGTTAGGCAGGAAAGTGAGGCCGCCCTCCTTCCAGATCATATGATGAGCTTCTCAGTGTTGACTCCTGAGCATCATGTCTGTATTCAGGCGTGCTGCATAACTAGCCAGGGAGAGGAGGTGAGCACTGCGGGGGGGGGGACAGAGGACCGGAGGGAGGCAGCGGTCCACTGTCACTGAAATCGGCCCACTGAGCCATCGGCCCACCGGGAAACTCCCTGTAGTCCCAATGGCCAGTACATGCCTGGTGTCGGTTAGCAGTAGGCGGTGGTTGGTGTCGGTTAGCAGTAGGTGGTGGATGGTGTCAGTTAGCAGTAGGTGGTGGTTGGTGTCGGTTAGCAGTAGGTGGTGGTTGGTGTCGGTTAGCAGAAGGTGGTGGTTGGTGTCGGTTAGCAGTAGGCGGTGGTTGGTGTCGGTTAGCAGTAGGTGGTGGTTGGTGTCGGTTAGCAGTAGGCGGTGGATGGTGTCGGTTAGCAGTAGGTGGTGGTTGGTGTCGGTTAGCAGTAGGTGGTGGTTGGTGTCGGTTAGCAGTAGGTGGTGGATGGTGTCGGTTAGCAGTAGGTGGTGGATGGTGTCGGTTAGCAGTAGGTGGTGGTTGGTGTCGGTTAGCAGAAGGTGGTGGTTGGTGTCGGTTAGCAGTAGGCGGTGGTTGGTGTCGGTTAGCAGTAGGTGGTGGTTGGTGTCGGTTAGCAGTAGGCGGTGGATGGTGTCGGTTAGCAGTAGGTGGTGGTTGGTGTCGGTTAGCAGTAGGTGGTGGATGGTGTCGGTTAGCAGTAGGTGGTGGATGGTGTCAGTTAGCAGTAGGTGGTGGATGGTGTCGGTTAGCAGTAGGTGGTGGATGGTGTCGGTTAGCAGTAGGTGGTGGTTGGTGTCTGTTAGCAGTAGGCGGTGGATGGTGTCGGTTAGCAGTAGGTGGTGGATGGTGTCGGTTAGCAGTAGGTGGTGGTTGGTGTCTGTTAGCAGTAGGCGGTGGATGGTGTCGGTTAGCAGTAGGCGGTGGTTGGTGTCGGTTAGCAGTAGGCGGTGGATGGTGTCGGTTAGCAGTAGGTGGTGGTTGGTGTCAGTTAGCAGTAGGTGGTGGATGGTGTCGGTTAGCAGTAGGTGGTGGTTGGTGTCGGTTAGCAGTAGGCGGTGGATGGTGTCGGTTAGCAGTAGGTGGTGGATGGTGTCGGTTAGCAGTAGGTGATGGATGGTGTCGGTTAGCAGTAGGTGGTGGATGGTGTCGGTTAGCAGTAGGTGGTGGATGGTGTCGGTTAGCAGTAGGTGGTGGTTGGTGTCGGTTAGCAGTAGGCGGTGGATGGTGTCGGTTAGCAGTAGGTGGTGGTTGGTGTCGGTTAGCAGTAGGCGATGGTTGGTGTCGGTTAGCAGTAGGTGGTGGTTGGTGTCGGTTAGCAGTAGGTGGTGGATGGTGTCGGTTAGCAGTAGGTGGTGGTTGGTGTCTGTTAGCAGTAGGCGGTGGATGGTGTCGGTTAGCAGTAGGCGGTGGTTGGTGTCGGTTAGCAGTAGGCGGTGGATGGTGTCAGTTAGCAGTAGGTGGTGGTTGGTGTCAGTTAGCAGTAGGTGGTGGATGGTGTCGGTTAGCAGTAGGTGGTGGTTGGTGTCGGTTAGCAGTAGGCGGTGGATGGTGTCGGTTAGCAGTAGGTGGTGGATGGTGTCGGTTAGCAGTAGGTGATGGATGGTGTCGGTTAGCAGTAGGTGGTGGATGGTGTCGGTTAGCAGTAGGTGGTGGATGGTGTCGGTTAGCAGTAGGTGGTGGTTGGTGTCGGTTAGCAGTAGGCGGTGGATGGTGTCGGTTAGCAGTAGGCGGTGGTTGGTGTCGGTTAGCAGTAGGTGGTGGATGGTGTCGGTTAGCAGTAGGCGGTGGTTGGTGTCGGTTAGCAGTAGGTGGTGGATGGTGTCGGTTAGCAGTAGGTGGTGGATGGTGTCGGTTAGCAGTAGGTGGTGGATGGTGTCGGTTAGCAGTAGGTGGTGGATGGTGACGGTTAGCAGTAGGCGGTGGATGGTGTCGGTTAGCAGTAGGCGGTGGTTGGTGTCGGTTAGCAGTAGGTGGTGGATGGTGTCGGTTATCAGTAGGTGGTGGATGGTGTCAGTTAGCAGTAGGTGGTGGATGGTGTCGGTTAGCAGTAGGTGGTGGATGGTGTCGGTTAGCAGTAGGTGGTGGTTGGTGTCTGTTAGCAGTAGGCGGTGGATGGTGTCGGTTAGCAGTAGGCGGTGGTTGGTGTCGGTTAGCAGTAGGCGGTGGATGGTGTCGGTTAGCAGTAGGTGGTGGTTGGTGTCAGTTAGCAGTAGGTGGTGGATGGTGTCGGTTAGCAGTAGGTGGTGGTTGGTGTCGGTTAGCAGTAGGCGGTGGATGGTGTCGGTTAGCAGTAGGTGGTGGATGGTGTCGGTTAGCAGTAGGTGATGGATGGTGTCGGTTAGCAGTAGGTGGTGGATGGTGTCGGTTAGCAGTAGGTGGTGGATGGTGTCGGTTAGCAGTAGGTGGTGGTTGGTGTCGGTTAGCAGTAGGCGGTGGATGGTGTCGGTTAGCAGTAGGTGGTGGTTGGTGTCGGTTAGCAGTAGGTGGTGGTTGGTGTCGGTTAGCAGTAGGTGGTGGATGGTGTTGGTTAGCAGTAGGCGGTGGTTGGTGTCGGTTAGCAGTAGGTGGTGGATGGTGTCGGTTAGCAGTAGGCGGTGGATGGTGTCGGTTAGCAGTAGGTGGTGGATGGTGTCGGTTAGCAGTAGGTGGTGGATGGTGTCGGTTAGCAGTAGGTGGTGGTTGGTGTCGGTTAGCAGTAGGCGGTGGTTGGTGTTGGTTAGCAGTAGGCGGTGGTTGGTGTCGGTTAGCAGTAGGTGGTGGATGGTGTCGGTTAGCAGTAGGTGGTGGATGGTGTCGGTTAGCAGTAGGTGGTGGTTGGTGTCGGTTAGCAGTAGGTGATGGATGGTGTCGGTTAGCAGTAGGCGGTGGATGGTGTCGGTTAGCAGTAGGTGGTGGATGGTGTCGGTTAGCAGTAGGCGGTGGTTGGTGTCGGTTAGCAGTAGGTGGTGGATGGTGTCGGTTAGCAGTAGGCGGTGGTTGGTGTCGGTTAGCAGTAGGTGGTGGTTGGTGTCGGTTAGCAGTAGGTGGTGGTTGGTGTCGGTTAGCAGTAGGCGGTGGTTGGTGTCGGTTAGCAGTAGGTGGTGGTTGGTGTCGGTTAGCAGTAGGCGGTGGTTGGTGTCGGTTAAAGTAGGTGGTGGATGGTGTCGGTTAGCAGTAGGCGGTGGTTGGTGTCGGTTAGCAGTAGGTGGTGGATGGTGTCGGTTAGCAGTAGGCGGTGGTTGGTGTCTGTTAGCAGTAGGCGGTGGATGGTGTCGGTTAGCAGTAGGTGGTGGATGGTGTCGGTTAGCAGTAGGCGGTGGTTGGTGTCGGTTAGCAGTAGGTGGTGGATGGTGTCGGTTAGCAGTAGGCGGTGGTTGGTGTCGGTTAGCAGTAGGTGGTGGTTGGTGTCGGTTAGCAGTAGGTGGTGGTTGGTGTCGGTTAGCAGTAGGCGGTGGTTGGTGTCGGTTAAAGTAGGCGGTGGTTGGTGTCGGTTAGCAGTAGGTGGTGGTTGGTGTCGGTTAGCAGTAGGCGGTGGTTGGTGTCGGTTAGCAGTAGGTGGTGGTTGGTGTCGGTTAGCAGTAGGCGGTGGTTGGTGTCGGTTAGCAGTAGGTGGTGGTTGGTGTCGGTTAGCAGTAGGTGGTGGTTGGTGTCGGTTAGCAGTAGGTGGTGGTTGGTGTCTGTTAGCAGTAGGCGGTGGTTGGTGTCGGTTAGCAGTAGGTGGTGGATGGTGTCGGTTAGCAGTAGGTGGTGGATGGTGTCGGTTAGCAGTAGGTGGTGGTTGGTGTCGGTTAGCAGTAGGTGGTGGTTGGTGTCGGTTAGCAGTAGGTGATGGTTGGTGTCGGTTAGCAGTAGGTGGTGGATGGTGTCGGTTAGCAGTAGGTGGTGGTTGGTGTCGGTTAGCAGTAGGTGGTGGATGGTGTCGGTTAGCAGTAGGTGGTGGATGGTGTCGGTTAGCAGTAGGTGGTGGTTGGTGTCGGTTAGCAGTAGGTGGTGGTTGGTGTCAGTTAGCAGTAGGCGGTGGATGGTGTCGGTTAGCAGTAGGCGGTGGATGGTGTCGGTTAGCAGTAGGTGGTGGATGGTGTCGGTTAGCAGTAGGTGGTGGATGGTGTCGGTTAGCAGTAGGTGGTGGATGGTGTCGGTTAGCAGTAGGTGGTGGATGGTGTCGGTTAGCAGTAGGTGGTGGATGGTGTCGGTTAGCAGTAGGTGGTGGTTGGTGTCGGTTAGCAGTAGGTGGTGGATGGTGTCGGTTAGCAGTAGGTGGTGGATGGTGTCGGTTAGCAGTAGGTGCTGGATGGTGTCGGTTAGCAGTAGGTGGTGGTTGGTGTCGGTTAGCAGTAGGTGATGGATGGTGTCGGTTAGCAGTAGGCGGTGGTTGGTGTCGGTTAGCAGTAGGTGGTGGTTGGTGTCGGTTAGCAGTAGGCGATGGTGTCGGTTAGCAGTAGGTGGTGGATGGTGTCGGTTAGCAGTAGGTGGTGGATGGTGTCGGTTAGCAGTAGGTGGTGGATGGTGTCGGTTAGCAGTAGGTGGTGGATGGTGTCGGTTAGCAGTAGGTGGTGGATGGTGTCGGTTAGCAGTAGGTGGTGGATGGTGTCGGTTAGCAGTAGGTGATGGTTGGTGTCGGTTAGCAGTAGGTGATGGATGGTGTCGGTTAGCAGTAGGCGGTGGTTGGTGTCGGTTAGCAGTAGGTGGTGGTTGGTGTCGGTTAGCAGTAGGCGATGGTTGGTGTCGGTTAGCAGTAGGCGGTGGTTGGTGTCGGTTAGCAGTAGGCGGTGGTTGGTGTCGGTTAGCAGTAGGCGGTGGATGGTGTCGGTTAGCAGTAGGTGGTGGATGGTGTCGGTTAGCAGTAGGTGGTGGATGGTGTCGGTTAGCAGTAGGTGGTGGTTGGTGTCGGTTAGCAGTAGGTGGTGGATGGTGTCGGTTAGCAGTAGGTGGTGGATGGTGTCGGTTAGCAGTAGGCGGTGGATGGTGTCGGTTAGCAGTAGGTGGTGGATGGTGTCGTTAGCAGTAGGTGGTGGTTGGTGTCGGTTAGCAGTAGGCGGTGGTTGGTGTCGGTTAGCAGTAGGCGGTGGTTGGTGTCGGTTAGCAGTAGGCGGTGGATGGTGTCGGTTAGCAGTAGGCGGTGGTTGGTGTCGGTTAGCAGTAGGCGGTGGATGGTGTCGGTTAGCAGTAGGCGGTGGATGGTGTCGGTTAGCAGTAGGTGGTGGATGGTGTCGGTTAGCAGTAGGTGGTGGTTGGTGTCGGTTAGCAGTAGGTGGTGGATGGTGTCGGTTAGCAGTAGGTGGTGGATGGTGTCGGTTAGCAGTAGGTGGTGGATGGTGTCGGTTAGCAGTAGGTGGTGGTTGGTGTCGGTTAGCAGTAGGTGATGGTTGGTGTCGGTTAGCAGTAGGCGGTGGATGGTGTCGGTTAGCAGTAGGCGGTGGTTGGTGTCGGTTAGCAGTAGGCGGTGGATGGTGTCGGTTAGCAGTAGGCGGTGGATGGTGTCGGTTAGCAGTAGGCGGTGGATGGTGTCGGTTAGCAGTAGGCGGTGGTTGGTGTCGGTTAGCAGTAGGCGGTGGATGGTGTCGGTTAGCAGTAGGCGGTGGATGGTGTCGGTTAGCAGTAGGTGGTGGTTGGTGTCGGTTAGCAGTAGGCGGTGGATGGTGTCGGTTAGCAGTAGGCGGTGGTTGGTGTCGGTTAGCAGTAGGCGGTGGATGGTGTCGGTTAGCAGTAGGCGGTGGATGGTGTCGGTTAGCAGTAGGTGGTGGATGGTGTCGGTTAGCAGTAGGTGGTGGTTGGTGTCGGTTAGCAGTAGGTGGTGGATGGTGTCGGTTAGCAGTAGGCGGTGGTTGGTGTCGGTTAGCAGTAGGCGGTGGATGGTGTCGGTTAGCAGTAGGCGGTGGTTGGTGTCGGTTAGCAGTAGGTGGTGGTTGGTGTCGGTTAGCAGTAGGCGGTGGATGGTGTCGGTTAGCAGTAGGCGGTGGATGGTGTCGGTTAGCAGTAGGCGGTGGTTGGTGTCGGTTAGCAGTAGGCGGTGGATGGTGTCGGTTAGCAGTAGGCGGTGGTTGGTGTCGGTTAGCAGTAGGCGGTGGTTGGTGTCGGTTAGCAGTAGGTGGTGGATGGTGTCGGTTAGCAGTAGGTGGTGGATGGTGTCGGTTAGCAGTAGGTGGTGGTTGGTGTCGGTTAGCAGTAGGTGGTGGATGGTGTCGGTTAGCAGTAGGTGGTGGATGGTGTCGGTTAGCAGTAGGTGGTGGATGGTGTCGGTTAGCAGTAGGTGGTGGATGGTGTCGGTTAGCAGTAGGTGGTGGTTGGTGTCGGTTAGCAGTAGGTGGTGGATGGTGTCGGTTAGCAGTAGGTGGTGGTTGGTGTCGGTTAGCAGTAGGTGGTGGTTGGTGTCGGTTAGCAGTAGGTGGTGGTTGGTGTCGGTTAGCAGTAGGTGGTGGATGGTGTCGGTTAGCAGTAGGCGGTGGTTGGTGTCGGTTAGCAGTAGGCGGTGGTTGGTGTCGGTTAGCAGTAGGCGGTGGATGGTGTCGGTTAGCAGTAGGTGGTGGATGGTGTCGGTTAGCAGTAGGTGGTGGATGGTGTCGGTTAGCAGTAGGTGGTGGATGGTGTCGGTTAGCAGTAGGCGGTGGTTGGTGTCGGTTAGCAGTAGGTGATGGTTGGTGTCGGTTAGCAGTAGGCGGTGGTTGGTGTCGGTTAGCAGTAGGCGGTGGTTGGTGTCGGTTAGCAGTAGGTGGTGGTTGGTGTCGGTTAGCAGTAGGTGGTGGATGGTGTCGGTTAGCAGTAGGCGGTGGATGGTGTCGGTTAGCAGTAGGTGGTGGATGGTGTCGGTTAGCAGTAGGTGGTGGATGGTGTCGGTTAGCAGTAGGTGGTGGTTGGTGTCGGTTAGCAGTAGGTGGTGGTTGGTGTCGGTTAGCAGTAGGTGGTGGATGGTGTCGGTTAGCAGTAGGTGGTGGATGGTGTCGGTTAGCAGTAGGTGGTGGTTGGTGTTGGTTAGCAGAAGGTGGTGGTTGGTGTCGGTTAGCAGTAGGCGGTGGTTGGTGTCGGTTAGCAGTAGGTGGTGGTTGGTGTCGGTTAGCAGTAGGCGGTGGATGGTGTCGGTTAGCAGTAGGTGGTGGTTGGTGTCGGTTAGCAGTAGGCGGTGGATGGTGTCGGTTAGCAGTAGGTGGTGGTTGGTGTCTGTTAGCAGTAGGCGGTGGTTGGTGTCGGTTAGCAGTAGGCGGTGGATGGTGTCGGTTAGCAGTAGGCGGTGGATGGTGTCGGTTAGCAGTAGGCGGTGGATGGTGTCGGTTAGCAGTAGGCGGTGGATGGTGTCGGTTAGCAGTAGGTGGTGGATGGTGTCGGTTAGCAGTAGGCGGTGGTTGGTGTCGGTTAGCAGTAGGCGGTGGATGGTGTCGGTTAGCAGTAGGTGGTGGATGGTGTCGGTTAGCAGTAGGTGGTGGTTGGTGTCAGTTAGCAGTAGGTGGTGGTTGGTGTCTGTTAGCAGTAGGCGGTGGTTGGTGTCTGTTAGCAGTAGGCGGTGGTTGGTGTCGGTTAGCAGTAGGTGGTGGATGGTGTCGGTTATCAGTAGGTGGTGGTTGGTGTCGGTTAGCAGTAGGTGGTGGTTGGTGTCGGTTAGCAGTAGGTGGTGGATGGTGTCGGTTAGCAGTAGGCGGTGGATGGTGTCGGTTAGCAGTAGGTGGTGGTTGGTGTCGGTTAGCAGTAGGCGGTGGTTGGTGTCGGTTAGCAGTAGGTGGTGGATGGTGTCGGTTAGCAGTAGGTGGTGGATGGTGTCGGTTAGCAGTAGGTGGTGGATGGTGTCAGTTAGCAGTAGGTGGTGGATGGTGTCGGTTAGCAGTAGGTGGTGGATGGTGACGGTTAGCAGTAGGCGGTGGATGGTGTCGGTTAGCAGTAGGTGGTGGTTGGTGTTGGTTAGCAGTAGGTGGTGGATGGTGTCGGTTAGCAGTAGGTGGTGGATGGTGTCAGTTAGCAGTAGGTGGTGGATGGTGTCGGTTAGCAGTAGGTGGTGGATGGTGTCGGTTAGCAGTAGGTGGTGGTTGGTGTCTGTTAGCAGTAGGCGGTGGATGGTGTCGGTTAGCAGTAGGTGGTGGATGGTGTCGGTTAGCAGTAGGTGGTGGTTGGTGTCTGTTAGCAGTAGGCGGTGGATGGTGTCGGTTAGCAGTAGGCGGTGGTTGTGTCGGTTAGCAGTAGGCGGTGGATGGTGTCGGTTAGCAGTAGGTGGTGGTTGGTGTCAGTTAGCAGTAGGTGGTGGATGGTGTCGGTTAGCAGTAGGTGGTGGTTGGTGTCGGTTAGCAGTAGGCGGTGGATGGTGTCGGTTAGCAGTAGGTGGTGGATGGTGTCGGTTAGCAGTAGGTGGTGGTTGGTGTCGGTTAGCAGTAGGCGGTGGTTGGTGTCGGTTAGCAGTAGGTGGTGGTTGGTGTCGGTTAGCAGTAGGCGGTGGTTGGTGTCGGTTAGCAGTAGGTGGTGGATGGTGTCGGTTAGCAGTAGGTGGTGGATGGTGTCGGTTAGCAGTAGGTGGTGGTTGGTGTCTGTTAGCAGTAGGCGGTGGATGGTGTCGGTTAGCAGTAGGCGGTGGTTGGTGTCGGTTAGCAGTAGGTGGTGGATGGTGTCGGTTAGCAGTAGGCGGTGGTTGGTGTCGGTTAGCAGTAGGTGGTGGTTGGTGTCGGTTAGCAGTAGGTGGTGGATGGTGTCGGTTAGCAGTAGGTGGTGGTTGGTGTCGGTTAGCAGTAGGTGGTGGATGGTGTCGGTTAGCAGTAGGCGGTGGATGGTGTCGGTTAGCAGTAGGTGGTGGTTGGTGTCAGTTAGCAGTAGGTGGTGGATGGTGTCGGTTAGCAGTAGGTGGTGGTTGGTGTCGGTTAGCAGTAGGCGGTGGATGGTGTCGGTTAGCAGTAGGTGGTGGATGGTGTCGGTTAGCAGTAGGTGATGGATGGTGTCGGTTAGCAGTAGGTGGTGGATGGTGTCGGTTAGCAGTAGGTGGTGGATGGTGTCGGTTAGCAGTAGGTGGTGGTTGGTGTCGGTTAGCAGTAGGCGGTGGATGGTGTCGGTTAGCAGTAGGCGGTGGTTGGTGTCGGTTAGCAGTAGGTGGTGGATGGTGTCGGTTAGCAGTAGGTGGTGGATGGTGTCGGTTAGCAGTAGGTGGTGGATGGTGACGGTTAGCAGTAGGCGGTGGATGGTGTCGGTTAGCAGTAGGCGGTGGTTGGTGTCGGTTAGCAGTAGGTGGTGGATGGTGTCGGTTATCAGTAGGTGGTGGATGGTGTCAGTTAGCAGTAGGTGGTGGATGGTGTCGGTTAGCAGTAGGTGGTGGATGGTGTCGGTTAGCAGTAGGTGGTGGTTGGTGTCTGTTAGCAGTAGGCGGTGGATGGTGTCGGTTAGCAGTAGGCGGTGGTTGGTGTCGGTTAGCAGTAGGCGGTGGATGGTGTCGGTTAGCAGTAGGTGGTGGTTGGTGTCAGTTAGCAGTAGGTGGTGGATGGTGTCGGTTAGCAGTAGGTGGTGGTTGGTGTCGGTTAGCAGTAGGCGGTGGATGGTGTCGGTTAGCAGTAGGTGGTGGATGGTGTCGGTTAGCAGTAGGTGATGGATGGTGTCGGTTAGCAGTAGGTGGTGTCGGTTAGCAGTAGGTGGTGGATGGTGTCGGTTAGCAGTAGGTGGTGGTTGGTGTCGGTTAGCAGTAGGCGGTGGATGGTGTCGGTTAGCAGTAGGTGGTGGTTGGTGTCGGTTAGCAGTAGGTGGTGGTTGGTGTCGGTTAGCAGTAGGTGGTGGATGGTGTTGGTTAGCAGTAGGCGGTGGTTGGTGTCGGTTAGCAGTAGGTGGTGGATGGTGTCGGTTAGCAGTAGGCGGTGGATGGTGTCGGTTAGCAGTAGGTGGTGGATGGTGTCGGTTAGCAGTAGGTGGTGGATGGTGTCGGTTAGCAGTAGGTGGTGGTTGGTGTCGGTTAGCAGTAGGCGGTGGTTGGTGTTGGTTAGCAGTAGGCGGTGGTTGGTGTCTGTTAGCAGTAGGCGGTGGATGGTGTCGGTTAGCAGTAGGTGGTGGATGGTGTCGGTTAGCAGTAGGCGGTGGTTGGTGTCGGTTAGCAGTAGGCGGTGGTTGGTGTCGGTTAGCAGTAGGTGGTGGTTGGTGTCGGTTAGCAGTAGGTGGTGGTTGGTGTCGGTTAGCAGTAGGTGGTGGTTGGTGTCTGTTAGCAGTAGGTGATGGTTGGTGTCGGTTAGCAGTAGGTGGTGGTTGGTGTCGGTTAGCAGTAGGTGGTGGTTGGTGTCTGTTAGCAGTAGGTGGTGGTTGGTGTCGGTTAGCAGTAGGTGGTGGATGGTGTCGGTTAGCAGTAGGTGGTGGTTGGTGTCGGTTAGCAGTAGGTGGTGGTTGGTGTCGGTTAGCAGTAGGTGGTGGTTGGTGTCGGTTAGCAGTAGGTGGTGGTTGGTGTCGGTTAGCAGTAGGTGGTGGTTGGTGTCGGTTAGCAGTAGGTGGTGGATGGTGTCGGTTAGCAGTAGGTGGTGGTTGGTGTCAGTTAGCAGTAGGTGGTGGATGGTGTCGGTTAGCAGTAGGTGGTGGATGGTGTCGGTTAGCAGTAGGTGGTGGATGGTGTCGGTTAGCAGTAGGTGGTGGTTGGTGTCGGTTAGCAGTAGGCGGTGGTTGGTGTCGGTTAGCAGTAGGTGGTGGTTGGTGTCCGTTAGCAGTAGGTGGTGGATGGTGTCGGTTAGCAGTAGGTGGTGGTTGGTGTCGGTTAGCAGTAGGCGGTGGATGGTGTCGGTTAGCAGTAGGTGGTGGATGGTGTCGGTTAGCAGTAGGTGGTGGTTGGTGTCGGTTAGCAGTAGGCGGTGGTTGGTGTCGGTTAGCAGTAGGTGGTGGTTGGTGTCGGTTAGCAGTAGGCGGTGGTTGGTGTCGGTTAGCAGTAGGTGGTGGATGGTGTCGGTTAGCAGTAGGTGGTGGATGGTGTCGGTTAGCAGTAGGTGGTGGTTGGTGTCTGTTAGCAGTAGGCGGTGGATGGTGTCGGTTAGCAGTAGGCGGTGGTTGGTGTCGGTTAGCAGTAGGCGGTGGATGGTGTCGGTTAGCAGTAGGTGGTGGTTGGTGTCAGTTAGCAGTAGGTGGTGGATGGTGTCGGTTAGCAGTAGGTGGTGGTTGGTGTCGGTTAGCAGTAGGCGGTGGATGGTGTCGGTTAGCAGTAGGTGGTGGATGGTGTCGGTTAGCAGTAGGTGATGGATGGTGTCGGTTAGCAGTAGGTGGTGGATGGTGTCGGTTAGCAGTAGGTGGTGGATGGTGTCGGTTAGCAGTAGGTGGTGGTTGGTGTCGGTTAGCAGTAGGCGGTGGATGGTGTCGGTTAGCAGTAGGCGGTGGTTGGTGTCGGTTAGCAGTAGGTGGTGGATGGTGTCGGTTAGCAGTAGGTGGTGGATGGTGTCGGTTAGCAGTAGGTGGTGGATGGTGACGGTTAGCAGTAGGCGGTGGATGGTGTCGGTTAGCAGTAGGCGGTGGTTGGTGTCGGTTAGCAGTAGGTGGTGGATGGTGTCGGTTATCAGTAGGTGGTGGATGGTGTCAGTTAGCAGTAGGTGGTGGATGGTGTCGGTTAGCAGTAGGTGGTGGATGGTGTCGGTTAGCAGTAGGTGGTGGTTGGTGTCTGTTAGCAGTAGGCGGTGGATGGTGTCGGTTAGCAGTAGGCGGTGGTTGGTGTCGGTTAGCAGTAGGCGGTGGATGGTGTCGGTTAGCAGTAGGTGGTGGTTGGTGTCAGTTAGCAGTAGGTGGTGGATGGTGTCGGTTAGCAGTAGGTGGTGGTTGGTGTCGGTTAGCAGTAGGCGGTGGATGGTGTCGGTTAGCAGTAGGTGGTGGATGGTGTCGGTTAGCAGTAGGTGATGGATGGTGTCGGTTAGCAGTAGGTGGTGTCGGTTAGCAGTAGGTGGTGGATGGTGTCGGTTAGCAGTAGGTGGTGGTTGGTGTCGGTTAGCAGTAGGCGGTGGATGGTGTCGGTTAGCAGTAGGTGGTGGTTGGTGTCGGTTAGCAGTAGGTGGTGGTTGGTGTCGGTTAGCAGTAGGTGGTGGATGGTGTTGGTTAGCAGTAGGCGGTGGTTGGTGTCGGTTAGCAGTAGGTGGTGGATGGTGTCGGTTAGCAGTAGGCGGTGGATGGTGTCGGTTAGCAGTAGGTGGTGGATGGTGTCGGTTAGCAGTAGGTGGTGGATGGTGTCGGTTAGCAGTAGGTGGTGGTTGGTGTCGGTTAGCAGTAGGCGGTGGTTGGTGTTGGTTAGCAGTAGGCGGTGGTTGGTGTCTGTTAGCAGTAGGCGGTGGATGGTGTCGGTTAGCAGTAGGTGGTGGATGGTGTCGGTTAGCAGTAGGCGGTGGTTGGTGTCGGTTAGCAGTAGGCGGTGGTTGGTGTCGGTTAGCAGTAGGTGGTGGTTGGTGTCGGTTAGCAGTAGGTGGTGGTTGGTGTCGGTTAGCAGTAGGTGGTGGTTGGTGTCTGTTAGCAGTAGGTGATGGTTGGTGTCGGTTAGCAGTAGGTGGTGGTTGGTGTCGGTTAGCAGTAGGTGGTGGTTGGTGTCTGTTAGCAGTAGGTGGTGGTTGGTGTCGGTTAGCAGTAGGTGGTGGATGGTGTCGGTTAGCAGTAGGTGGTGGTTGGTGTCGGTTAGCAGTAGGTGGTGGTTGGTGTCGGTTAGCAGTAGGTGGTGGTTGGTGTCGGTTAGCAGTAGGTGGTGGTTGGTGTCGGTTAGCAGTAGGTGGTGGTTGGTGTCGGTTAGCAGTAGGTGGTGGATGGTGTCGGTTAGCAGTAGGTGGTGGTTGGTGTCAGTTAGCAGTAGGTGGTGGATGGTGTCGGTTAGCAGTAGGTGGTGGATGGTGTCGGTTAGCAGTAGGTGGTGGATGGTGTCGGTTAGCAGTAGGTGGTGGTTGGTGTCGGTTAGCAGTAGGCGGTGGTTGGTGTCGGTTAGCAGTAGGTGGTGGTTGGTGTCGGTTAGCAGTAGGTGGTGGTTGGTGTCGGTTAGCAGTAGGTGGTGGTTGGTGTCTGTTAGCAGTAGGTGATGGATGGTGTCGGTTAGCAGTAGGTGGTGGTTGGTGTCGGTTAGCAGTAGGTGGTGGTTGGTGTCGGTTAGCAGTAGGTGGTGGATGGTGTCGGTTAGCAGTAGGTGGTGGTTGGTGTCGGTTAGCAGTAGGTGGTGGTTGGTGTCTGTTAGCAGTAGGTGGTGGTTGGTGTCGGTTAGCAGTAGGTGGTGGATAGTGTCGGTTAGCAGTAGGTGATGGTTGGTGTCGGTTAGCAGTAGGTGGTGGTTGGTGTCGGTTAGCAGTAGGCGGTGGTTGGTGTCGGTTAGCAGTAGGTGATGGTTGGTGTCGGTTAGCAGTAGGTGGTGGTTGGTGTCGGTTAGCAGTAGGTGGTGGTTGGTGTCTGTTAGCAGTAGGTGATGGTTGGTGTCGGTTAGCAGTAGGTGGTGGTTGGTGTCGGTTAGCAGTAGGCGGTGGTTGGTGTCGGTTAGCAGTAGGCGGTGGTTGGTGTCTGTTAGCAGTAGGTGATGGTTGGTGTCGGTTAGCAGTAGGTGATGGTTGGTGTCGGTTAGCAGTAGGTGGTGGTTGGTGTCGGTTAGCAGTAGGTGGTGGTTGGTGTCTGTTAGCAGTAGGTGATGGTTGGTGTCGGTTAGCAGTAGGTGGTGGTTGGTGTCGGTTAGCAGTAGGCGGTGGTTGGTGTCGGTTAGCAGTAGGTGGTGGTTGGTGTCGGTTAGCAGTAGGTGGTGGTTGGTGTCTGTTAGCAGTAGGTGATGGTTGGTGTCGGTTAGCAGTAGGTGGTGGTTGGTGTCGGTTAGCAGTAGGCGGTGGTTGGTGTCGGTTAGCAGTAGGCGGTGGATGGTGTCGGTCAGGGCTGGACTGGGACAAAAATTTGGCCCTGGACTTCATCCAGACTGGCCCACTTTGACAGATCTCTCCCATGCCGGCTTGCCACCCAAGCCCCCCCCCCCCCACTAGCCATTAGCCGTTCTACATTATTTCTCTTATAGGCAGTAGGGGAAGCTAGACATTATTTCACCTGGGGCAAAGAATCAGTTTGGCGCCCCCCCCCCCCCCCATGGGACAAGGTTAGGCAGGAAAGTGAGGCCGCCCTCCTTCCAGATCATATGATGAGCTTCTCAGTGTTGACTCCTGAGCATCATGTCTGTATTCAGGCGTGCTGCATAACTAGCCAGGGAGAGGAGGTGAGCACTGCGGGGGGGGGGACAGAGGACCGGAGGGAGGCAGCGGTCCACTGTCACTGAAATCGGCCCACTGAGCCATCGGCCCACCGGGAAACTCCCTGTAGTCCCAATGGCCAGTACATGCCTGGTGTCGGTTAGCAGTAGGCGGTGGTTGGTGTCGGTTAGCAGTAGGTGGTGGATGGTGTCAGTTAGCAGTAGGTGGTGGTTGGTGTCGGTTAGCAGTAGGTGGTGGTTGGTGTCGGTTAGCAGAAGGTGGTGGTTGGTGTCGGTTAGCAGTAGGCGGTGGTTGGTGTCGGTTAGCAGTAGGTGGTGGTTGGTGTCGGTTAGCAGTAGGCGGTGGATGGTGTCGGTTAGCAGTAGGTGGTGGTTGGTGTCGGTTAGCAGTAGGTGGTGGTTGGTGTCGGTTAGCAGTAGGTGGTGGATGGTGTCGGTTAGCAGTAGGTGGTGGATGGTGTCGGTTAGCAGTAGGTGGTGGTTGGTGTCGGTTAGCAGAAGGTGGTGGTTGGTGTCGGTTAGCAGTAGGCGGTGGTTGGTGTCGGTTAGCAGTAGGTGGTGGTTGGTGTCGGTTAGCAGTAGGCGGTGGATGGTGTCGGTTAGCAGTAGGTGGTGGTTGGTGTCGGTTAGCAGTAGGTGGTGGATGGTGTCGGTTAGCAGTAGGTGGTGGATGGTGTCAGTTAGCAGTAGGTGGTGGATGGTGTCGGTTAGCAGTAGGTGGTGGATGGTGTCGGTTAGCAGTAGGTGGTGGTTGGTGTCTGTTAGCAGTAGGCGGTGGATGGTGTCGGTTAGCAGTAGGTGGTGGATGGTGTCGGTTAGCAGTAGGTGGTGGTTGGTGTCTGTTAGCAGTAGGCGGTGGATGGTGTCGGTTAGCAGTAGGCGGTGGTTGGTGTCGGTTAGCAGTAGGCGGTGGATGGTGTCGGTTAGCAGTAGGTGGTGGTTGGTGTCAGTTAGCAGTAGGTGGTGGATGGTGTCGGTTAGCAGTAGGTGGTGGTTGGTGTCGGTTAGCAGTAGGCGGTGGATGGTGTCGGTTAGCAGTAGGTGGTGGATGGTGTCGGTTAGCAGTAGGTGATGGATGGTGTCGGTTAGCAGTAGGTGGTGGATGGTGTCGGTTAGCAGTAGGTGGTGGATGGTGTCGGTTAGCAGTAGGTGGTGGTTGGTGTCGGTTAGCAGTAGGCGGTGGATGGTGTCGGTTAGCAGTAGGTGGTGGTTGGTGTCGGTTAGCAGTAGGCGATGGTTGGTGTCGGTTAGCAGTAGGTGGTGGTTGGTGTCGGTTAGCAGTAGGTGGTGGATGGTGTCGGTTAGCAGTAGGTGGTGGTTGGTGTCTGTTAGCAGTAGGCGGTGGATGGTGTCGGTTAGCAGTAGGCGGTGGTTGGTGTCGGTTAGCAGTAGGCGGTGGATGGTGTCAGTTAGCAGTAGGTGGTGGTTGGTGTCAGTTAGCAGTAGGTGGTGGATGGTGTCGGTTAGCAGTAGGTGGTGGTTGGTGTCGGTTAGCAGTAGGCGGTGGATGGTGTCGGTTAGCAGTAGGTGGTGGATGGTGTCGGTTAGCAGTAGGTGATGGATGGTGTCGGTTAGCAGTAGGTGGTGGATGGTGTCGGTTAGCAGTAGGTGGTGGATGGTGTCGGTTAGCAGTAGGTGGTGGTTGGTGTCGGTTAGCAGTAGGCGGTGGATGGTGTCGGTTAGCAGTAGGCGGTGGTTGGTGTCGGTTAGCAGTAGGTGGTGGATGGTGTCGGTTAGCAGTAGGTGGTGGATGGTGTCGGTTAGCAGTAGGTGGTGGATGGTGTCGGTTAGCAGTAGGTGGTGGATGGTGACGGTTAGCAGTAGGCGGTGGATGGTGTCGGTTAGCAGTAGGCGGTGGTTGGTGTCGGTTAGCAGTAGGTGGTGGATGGTGTCGGTTATCAGTAGGTGGTGGATGGTGTCAGTTAGCAGTAGGTGGTGGATGGTGTCGGTTAGCAGTAGGTGGTGGATGGTGTCGGTTAGCAGTAGGTGGTGGTTGGTGTCTGTTAGCAGTAGGCGGTGGATGGTGTCGGTTAGCAGTAGGCGGTGGTTGGTGTCGGTTAGCAGTAGGCGGTGGATGGTGTCGGTTAGCAGTAGGTGGTGGTTGGTGTCAGTTAGCAGTAGGTGGTGGATGGTGTCGGTTAGCAGTAGGTGGTGGTTGGTGTCGGTTAGCAGTAGGCGGTGGATGGTGTCGGTTAGCAGTAGGTGGTGGATGGTGTCGGTTAGCAGTAGGTGATGGATGGTGTCGGTTAGCAGTAGGTGGTGGATGGTGTCGGTTAGCAGTAGGTGGTGGATGGTGTCGGTTAGCAGTAGGTGGTGGTTGGTGTCGGTTAGCAGTAGGCGGTGGATGGTGTCGGTTAGCAGTAGGTGGTGGTTGGTGTCGGTTAGCAGTAGGTGGTGGTTGGTGTCGGTTAGCAGTAGGTGGTGGATGGTGTTGGTTAGCAGTAGGCGGTGGTTGGTGTCGGTTAGCAGTAGGTGGTGGATGGTGTCGGTTAGCAGTAGGCGGTGGATGGTGTCGGTTAGCAGTAGGTGGTGGATGGTGTCGGTTAGCAGTAGGTGGTGGATGGTGTCGGTTAGCAGTAGGTGGTGGTTGGTGTCGGTTAGCAGTAGGCGGTGGTTGGTGTTGGTTAGCAGTAGGCGGTGGTTGGTGTCGGTTAGCAGTAGGTGGTGGATGGTGTCGGTTAGCAGTAGGTGGTGGATGGTGTCGGTTAGCAGTAGGTGGTGGTTGGTGTCGGTTAGCAGTAGGTGATGGATGGTGTCGGTTAGCAGTAGGCGGTGGATGGTGTCGGTTAGCAGTAGGTGGTGGATGGTGTCGGTTAGCAGTAGGCGGTGGTTGGTGTCGGTTAGCAGTAGGTGGTGGATGGTGTCGGTTAGCAGTAGGCGGTGGTTGGTGTCGGTTAGCAGTAGGTGGTGGTTGGTGTCGGTTAGCAGTAGGTGGTGGTTGGTGTCGGTTAGCAGTAGGCGGTGGTTGGTGTCGGTTAGCAGTAGGTGGTGGTTGGTGTCGGTTAGCAGTAGGCGGTGGTTGGTGTCGGTTAAAGTAGGTGGTGGATGGTGTCGGTTAGCAGTAGGCGGTGGTTGGTGTCGGTTAGCAGTAGGTGGTGGATGGTGTCGGTTAGCAGTAGGCGGTGGTTGGTGTCTGTTAGCAGTAGGCGGTGGATGGTGTCGGTTAGCAGTAGGTGGTGGATGGTGTCGGTTAGCAGTAGGCGGTGGTTGGTGTCGGTTAGCAGTAGGTGGTGGATGGTGTCGGTTAGCAGTAGGCGGTGGTTGGTGTCGGTTAGCAGTAGGTGGTGGTTGGTGTCGGTTAGCAGTAGGTGGTGGTTGGTGTCGGTTAGCAGTAGGCGGTGGTTGGTGTCGGTTAAAGTAGGCGGTGGTTGGTGTCGGTTAGCAGTAGGTGGTGGTTGGTGTCGGTTAGCAGTAGGCGGTGGTTGGTGTCGGTTAGCAGTAGGTGGTGGTTGGTGTCGGTTAGCAGTAGGCGGTGGTTGGTGTCGGTTAGCAGTAGGTGGTGGTTGGTGTCGGTTAGCAGTAGGTGGTGGTTGGTGTCGGTTAGCAGTAGGTGGTGGTTGGTGTCTGTTAGCAGTAGGCGGTGGTTGGTGTCGGTTAGCAGTAGGTGGTGGATGGTGTCGGTTAGCAGTAGGTGGTGGATGGTGTCGGTTAGCAGTAGGTGGTGGTTGGTGTCGGTTAGCAGTAGGTGGTGGTTGGTGTCGGTTAGCAGTAGGTGATGGTTGGTGTCGGTTAGCAGTAGGTGGTGGATGGTGTCGGTTAGCAGTAGGTGGTGGTTGGTGTCGGTTAGCAGTAGGTGGTGGATGGTGTCGGTTAGCAGTAGGTGGTGGATGGTGTCGGTTAGCAGTAGGTGGTGGTTGGTGTCGGTTAGCAGTAGGTGGTGGTTGGTGTCAGTTAGCAGTAGGCGGTGGATGGTGTCGGTTAGCAGTAGGCGGTGGATGGTGTCGGTTAGCAGTAGGTGGTGGATGGTGTCGGTTAGCAGTAGGTGGTGGATGGTGTCGGTTAGCAGTAGGTGGTGGATGGTGTCGGTTAGCAGTAGGTGGTGGATGGTGTCGGTTAGCAGTAGGTGGTGGATGGTGTCGGTTAGCAGTAGGTGGTGGTTGGTGTCGGTTAGCAGTAGGTGGTGGATGGTGTCGGTTAGCAGTAGGTGGTGGATGGTGTCGGTTAGCAGTAGGTGCTGGATGGTGTCGGTTAGCAGTAGGTGGTGGTTGGTGTCGGTTAGCAGTAGGTGATGGATGGTGTCGGTTAGCAGTAGGCGGTGGTTGGTGTCGGTTAGCAGTAGGTGGTGGTTGGTGTCGGTTAGCAGTAGGCGATGGTGTCGGTTAGCAGTAGGTGGTGGATGGTGTCGGTTAGCAGTAGGTGGTGGATGGTGTCGGTTAGCAGTAGGTGGTGGATGGTGTCGGTTAGCAGTAGGTGGTGGATGGTGTCGGTTAGCAGTAGGTGGTGGATGGTGTCGGTTAGCAGTAGGTGGTGGATGGTGTCGGTTAGCAGTAGGTGATGGTTGGTGTCGGTTAGCAGTAGGTGATGGATGGTGTCGGTTAGCAGTAGGCGGTGGTTGGTGTCGGTTAGCAGTAGGTGGTGGTTGGTGTCGGTTAGCAGTAGGCGATGGTTGGTGTCGGTTAGCAGTAGGCGGTGGTTGGTGTCGGTTAGCAGTAGGCGGTGGTTGGTGTCGGTTAGCAGTAGGCGGTGGATGGTGTCGGTTAGCAGTAGGTGGTGGATGGTGTCGGTTAGCAGTAGGTGGTGGATGGTGTCGGTTAGCAGTAGGTGGTGGTTGGTGTCGGTTAGCAGTAGGTGGTGGATGGTGTCGGTTAGCAGTAGGTGGTGGATGGTGTCGGTTAGCAGTAGGCGGTGGATGGTGTCGGTTAGCAGTAGGTGGTGGATGGTGTCGTTAGCAGTAGGTGGTGGATGGTGTCGTTAGCAGTAGGTGGTGGTTGGTGTCGGTTAGCAGTAGGCGGTGGTTGGTGTCGGTTAGCAGTAGGCGGTGGTTGGTGTCGGTTAGCAGTAGGCGGTGGATGGTGTCGGTTAGCAGTAGGCGGTGGTTGGTGTCGGTTAGCAGTAGGCGGTGGATGGTGTCGGTTAGCAGTAGGCGGTGGATGGTGTCGGTTAGCAGTAGGTGGTGGATGGTGTCGGTTAGCAGTAGGTGGTGGTTGGTGTCGGTTAGCAGTAGGTGGTGGATGGTGTCGGTTAGCAGTAGGTGGTGGATGGTGTCGGTTAGCAGTAGGTGGTGGATGGTGTCGGTTAGCAGTAGGTGGTGGTTGGTGTCGGTTAGCAGTAGGTGATGGTTGGTGTCGGTTAGCAGTAGGCGGTGGATGGTGTCGGTTAGCAGTAGGCGGTGGTTGGTGTCGGTTAGCAGTAGGCGGTGGATGGTGTCGGTTAGCAGTAGGCGGTGGATGGTGTCGGTTAGCAGTAGGCGGTGGATGGTGTCGGTTAGCAGTAGGCGGTGGTTGGTGTCGGTTAGCAGTAGGCGGTGGATGGTGTCGGTTAGCAGTAGGCGGTGGATGGTGTCGGTTAGCAGTAGGTGGTGGTTGGTGTCGGTTAGCAGTAGGCGGTGGATGGTGTCGGTTAGCAGTAGGCGGTGGTTGGTGTCGGTTAGCAGTAGGCGGTGGATTGTGTCGGTTAGCAGTAGGCGGTGGATGGTGTCGGTTAGCAGTAGGTGGTGGATGGTGTCGGTTAGCAGTAGGTGGTGGTTGGTGTCGGTTAGCAGTAGGTGGTGGATGGTGTCGGTTAGCAGTAGGCGGTGGTTGGTGTCGGTTAGCAGTAGGCGGTGGATGGTGT
The DNA here is from genome assembly GCF_042186555.1 of Aquarana catesbeiana. NCBI lineage: Eukaryota > Metazoa > Chordata > Amphibia > Anura > Ranidae > Aquarana > Aquarana catesbeiana. The sequence continues at coordinate 1,838,371 of NC_133332.1, forward strand.
CGGTTAGCAGTAGGCGGTGGTTGGTGTCGGTTAGCAGTAGGTGGTGGTTGGTGTCGGTTAGCAGTAGGCGGTGGATGGTGTCGGTTAGCAGTAGGCGGTGGATGGTGTCGGTTAGCAGTAGGCGGTGGTTGGTGTCGGTTAGCAGTAGGCGGTGGATGGTGTCGGTTAGCAGTAGGCGGTGGTTGGTGTCGGTTAGCAGTAGGCGGTGGTTGGTGTCGGTTAGCAGTAGGTGGTGGATGGTGTCGGTTAGCAGTAGGTGGTGGATGGTGTCGGTTAGCAGTAGGTGGTGGTTGGTGTCGGTTAGCAGTAGGTGGTGGATGGTGTCGGTTAGCAGTAGGTGGTGGATGGTGTCGGTTAGCAGTAGGTGGTGGATGGTGTCGGTTAGCAGTAGGTGGTGGATGGTGTCGGTTAGCAGTAGGTGGTGGTTGGTGTCGGTTAGCAGTAGGTGGTGGATGGTGTCGGTTAGCAGTAGGTGGTGGTTGGTGTCGGTTAGCAGTAGGTGGTGGTTGGTGTCGGTTAGCAGTAGGTGGTGGTTGGTGTCGGTTAGCAGTAGGTGGTGGATGGTGTCGGTTAGCAGTAGGCGGTGGTTGGTGTCGGTTAGCAGTAGGCGGTGGTTGGTGTCGGTTAGCAGTAGGCGGTGGATGGTGTCGGTTAGCAGTAGGTGGTGGATGGTGTCGGTTAGCAGTAGGTGGTGGATGGTGTCGGTTAGCAGTAGGTGGTGGATGGTGTCGGTTAGCAGTAGGCGGTGGTTGGTGTCGGTTAGCAGTAGGTGATGGTTGGTGTCGGTTAGCAGTAGGCGGTGGTTGGTGTCGGTTAGCAGTAGGCGGTGGTTGGTGTCGGTTAGCAGTAGGTGGTGGTTGGTGTCGGTTAGCAGTAGGTGGTGGATGGTGTCGGTTAGCAGTAGGCGGTGGATGGTGTCGGTTAGCAGTAGGTGGTGGATGGTGTCGGTTAGCAGTAGGTGGTGGATGGTGTCGGTTAGCAGTAGGTGGTGGTTGGTGTCGGTTAGCAGTAGGTGGTGGTTGGTGTCGGTTAGCAGTAGGTGGTGGATGGTGTCGTTAGCAGTAGGCGGTGGTTGGTGTCGGTTAGCAGTAGGTGGTGGTTGGTGTCGGTTAGCAGTAGGTGGTGGATGGTGTCGGTTAGCAGTAGGTGGTGGTTGGTGTCGGTTAGCAGTAGGTGGTGGATAGTGTCGGTTAGCAGTAGGTGGTGGATGGTGTCGTTAGCAGTAGGTGGTGGATGGTGTCGTTAGCAGTAGGTGGTGGATGGTGTCGGTTAGCAGTAGGTGGTGGATGGTGTCGGTTAGCAGTAGGTGGTGGTTGGTGTCGGTTAGCAGTAGGTGATGGTTGGTGTCGGTTAGCAGTAGGCGGTGGTTGGTGTCGGTTAGCAGTAGGCGGTGGTTGGTGTCGGTTAGCAGTAGGCGGTGGATGGTGTCGGTTAGCAGTAGGTGGTGGATGGTGTCGGTTAGCAGTAGGTGGTGGATGGTGTCGGTTAGCAGTAGGTGGTGGTTGGTGTCGGTTAGCAGTAGGTGGTGGATGGTGTCGGTTAGCAGTAGGTGGTGGTTGGTGTCGGTTAGCAGTAGGCGGTGGTTGGTGTCGGTTAGCAGTAGGTGGTGGTTGGTGTCGGTTAGCAGTAGGTGGTGGATGGTGTCGGTTAGCAGTAGGTGGTGGTTGGTGTCGGTTAGCAGTAGGCGGTGGATGGTGTCGGTTAGCAGTAGGTGGTGGATGGTGTCGGTTAGCAGTAGGTGGTGGTTGGTGTCGGTTAGCAGTAGGTGGTGGATAGTGTCGGTTAGCAGTAGGTGGTGGATGGTGTCGTTAGCAGTAGGTGGTGGTTGGTGTCTGTTAGCAGTAGGTGGTGGTTGGTGTCTGTTAGCAGTAGGTGGTGGTTGGTGTCGGTTAGCAGTAGGCGGTGGTTGGTGTCGGTTAGCAGTAGGTGATGGATGGTGTCGGTTAGCAGTAGGTGGTGGATGGTGTCGGTTAGCAGTAGGTGGTGGATGGTGTCGGTTAGCAGTAGGTGGTGGATGGTGTCGTTAGCAGTAGGTGGTGGTTGGTGTCGGTTAGCAGTAGGTGGTGGATGGTGTCGTTAGCAGTAGGTGGTGGTTGGTGTCGGTTAGCAGTAGGTGGTGGATGGTGTCGGTTAGCAGTAGGTGGTGGATGGTGTCATTAGCAGTAGGTGGTGGATGGTGTCGGTTAGCAGTAGGTGGTGGATGGTGTCGTTAGCAGTAGGTGGTGGTTGGTGTCGGTTAGCAGTAGGTGGTGGATGGTGTCGGTTAGCAGTAGGTGGTGGATGGTGTCGGTTAGCAGTAGGTGGTGGATGGTGTCAGTTAGCAGTAGGCGGTGGTTGGTGTCGGTTAGCAGTAGGTGGTGGATGGTGTCGGTTAGCAGTAGGTGGTGGATGGTGTCGGTTAGCAGTAGGTGGTGGATGGTGTCGGTTAGCAGTAGGTGGTGGATGGTGTCGGTTAGCAGTAGGCGGTGGATGGTGTCGGTTAGCAGTAGGCGGTGGATGGTGTCGGTTAGCAGTAGGCGGTGGTTGGTGTCGGTTAGCAGTAGGCGGTGGTTGGTGTCTGTTAGCAGTAGGTGATGGTTGGTGTCGGTTAGCAGTAGGCGGTGGATGGTGTCGGTTAGCAGTAGGTGGTGGATGGTGTCGGTTAGCAGTAGGCGGTGGATGGTGTCGGTTAGCAGTAGGTGGTGGATGGTGTCGGTTAGCAGTAGGTGGTGGATGGTGTCGGTTAGCAGTAGGTGGTGGTTGGTGTCGGTTAGCAGTAGGCGGTGGTTGGTGTCTGTTAGCAGTAGGTGATGGTTGGTGTCGGTTAGCAGTAGGCGGTGGTTGGTGTCTGTTAGCAGTAGGTGATGGTTGGTGTCGGTTAGCAGTAGGCGGTGGATGGTGTCGGTTAGCAGTAGGTGGTGGATGGTGTCGGTTAGCAGTAGGTGGTGGATGGTGTCGGTTAGCAGTAGGTGGTGGATGGTGTCGGTTAGCAGTAGGTGGTGGATGGTGTCAGTTAGCAGTAGGCGGTGGATGGTGTCGGTTAGCAGTAGGTGGTGGATGGTGTCGGTTAGCAGTAGGTGGTGGATGGTGTCGGTTAGCAGTAGGTGGTGGATGGTGTCGGTTAGCAGTAGGTGGTGGATGGTGTCAGTTAGCAGTAGGCGGTGGATGGTGTCGGTTAGCAGTAGGTGGTGGATGGTGTCGGTTAGCAGTAGGTGGTGGATGGTGTCGGTTAGCAGTAGGTGGTGGTTGGTGTCGGTTAGCAGTAGGTGGTGGATGGTGTCGGTTAGCAGTAGGTGGTGGTTGGTGTCGGTTAGCAGTAGGCGGTGGATGGTGTCGGTTAGCAGTAGGTGGTGGTTGGTGTCGGTTAGCAGTAGGTGGTGGATGGTGTCGGTTAGCAGTAGGCGGTGGATGGTGTCGTTAGCAGTAGGTGGTGGTTGGTGTCGTTAGCAGTAGGTGGTGGTTGGTGTCGTTAGCAGTAGGTGATGGATGGTGTCGGTTAGCAGTTGATGACAATGAACACCCCCCCCCCCCCGTATCGGACACATCGATGTTTCGGGGTCTCGGGTGATGAGAGGTCTTGGTTGTTCTTTATCATGGTGACACCCTCCTGCCGCCACAGCGCCACGTGGGAGGAACCCCAAATTTACTGCCAGATGGAGGCCTTCAATCAGCAGCTCCTCCCCCTCTGATATTGTTTATTCCTCAGATCAGAAGAACTTTATTTTCTCATGAAAATCTCTGAAGTAACAGCAAAGAGACACAAGCAGAGCAGCACCAGAAGGACGCCCCCAGAGGATAAACACTGACATTACATCAGAAGGGCCCCCAGAGGACAAACACTGACATTACATCAGAAGGGCCCCCAGAGGAGAAACACTGACATTACATCAGAAGGACGCCCCCAGAGGAGAAACACTGACATTACATCAAAAGGGCCCCCAGAGGACAAACACTGACATTACATCAGAAGGGCCCCCAGAGGACAAACACTGACATTACATCAGAAGGGCCCCCAGAGGACAAACACTGACATTACATCAGAAGGACGCCCCCAGAGGACAAACACTGACATTACATCAGAAGGACGCCTCCAGAGGATAAACACTGACATTACATCAGAAGGACGCCCCCAGAGGACAAACACTGACATTACATCAGAAGGACGCCCCCAGAGGACAAACACTGACATTACATCAGAAGGACGCCCCCAGAGGACAAACACTGACATTACATCAGAAGGACGCCTCCAGAGGATAAACACTGACATTACATCAGAAGGACGCCCCCAGAGGACAAACACTTACATTACATCAGAAGGGCCCCCAGAGGAGAAACACTGACATTACATCAGAAGGGCCCCCAGAGGACAAACACTGACATTACATCAGAAGGACGTCCCCAGAGGAGAAACACTGACATTACATCAGAAGGGCCCCCAGAGGATAAACACTGACATTACATCAGAAGGGCCCCCAGAGGAGAAACACTGACATTACATCAGAAGGGCCCCCAGAGGAGAAACACTGACATTACATCAGAAGGGCCCCCAGAGGATAAACACTGACATTACATCAGAAGGGCCCCCAGAGGAGAAACACTGACATTACATCAGAAGGACGCCCCCAGAGGAGAAACACTGACATTACATCAGAAGGACGCCCCCAGAGGACAAACACTGACATTACATCAGAAGGATGCCCCCAGAGGAGAAACACTGACATAACATCAGAAAGGCCCCCAGAGGAGAAACACTGACATTACATCAGAAGGACGTCCCCAGAGGAGAAACACTGACATTACATCAGAAGGGCCCCCAGAGGACAAACACTGACATTACATCAGAAGGGCCCCCAGAGGACAAACACTGACATTACATCAGAAGGGCCCCCAGAGGACAAACACTGACATTACATCAGAAGGGCGCCCCCAGAGGACAAACACTGACATTACATCAGAAGGACGTCCCCAGAGGAGAAACACTGACATTACATCAGAAGGGCGCCCCAGAGGACAAACACTGACATTACATCAGAAGGGCCCCCAGAGGACAAACACTGACATTACATCAGAAGGGCCCCCAGAGGAGAAACACTGACATTACATCAGAAGGACGCCCCCAGAGGAGAAACACTGACATTACATCAGAATGGCGCCCCCAGAGGACAAACACTGACATTACATCAGAAGGGCCCCCAGAGGACAAACACTGACATTACATCAGAAGGACGCCCCCAGAGGACAAACACTGACATTACATCAGAAGGACGCCTCCAGAGGATAAACACTGACATTACATCAGAAGGACGCCCCCAGAGGACAAACACTTACATTACATCAGAAGGGCCCCCAGAGGAGAAACACTGACATTACATCAGAAGGGCCCCCAGAGGACAAACACTGACATTACATCAGAAGGACGTCCCCAGAGGAGAAACACTGACATTACATCAGAAGGGCCCCCAGAGGATAAACACTGACATTACATCAGAAGGGCCCCCAGAGGAGAAACACTGACATTACATCAGAAGGGCCCCCAGAGGAGAAACACTGACATTACATCAGAAGGGCCCCCAGAGGATAAACACTGACATTACATCAGAAGGGCCCCCAGAGGAGAAACACTGACATTACATCAGAAGGACGCCCCCAGAGGAGAAACACTGACATTACATCAGAAGGGCGCCCCCAGAGGACAAACACTGACATTACATCAGAAGGACGTCCCCAGAGGACAAACACTGACATTACATCAGAAGGATGCCCCCAGAGGAGAAACACTGACATAACATCAGAAAGGCCCCCAGAGGAGAAACACTGACATTACATCAGAAGGACGTCCCCAGAGGAGAAACACTGACATTACATCAGAAGGGCCCCCAGAGGACAAACACTGACATTACATCAGAAGGGCCCCCAGAGGACAAACACTGACATTACATCAGAAGGGCCCCCAGAGGACAAACACTGACATTACATCAGAAGGGCGCCCCCAGAGGACAAACACTGACATTACATCAGAAGGACGTCCCCAGAGGATAAACACTGACATTACATCAGAAGGGCGCCCCAGAGGACAAACACTGACATTACATCAGAAGGGCCCCCAGAGGACAAACACTGACATTACATCAGAAGGACGCCCCCAGAGGACAAACACTGACATTACATCAGAAGGGCCCCCAGAGGACAAACACTGACATTACATCAGAAGGGCCCCCAGAGGACAAACACTGACATTACATCAGAAGGGCCCCCAGAGGACAAACACTGACATTACATCAGAAGGATGCCCCCAGAGGAGAAACACTGACATTACATCAGAAGGGCCCCCAGAGGAGAAACACTGACATTACATCAGAAGGGCCCCCAGAGGAGAAACACTGACATTACATCAGAAGGGCCCCCAGAGGATAAACCCTGACATTACATCAGAAGGGCCCCCAGAGGATAAACACTGACATTACATCAGAAGGGCCCCCAGAGGATAAACACTGACATTACATCAGAAGGGCCCCCAGAGGAGAAACACTGACATTACATCAGAAGGGCCCCCAGAGGAGAAACACTGACATTACATCAGAAGGGCCCCCAGAGGACAAACACTGACATTACATCAGGACGCCCCCAGAGGAGAAACACTGACATTACATCAGAAGGGCCCCCAGAGGAGAAACACTGACATTACATCAGAAGGGCCCCCAGAGGACAAACACTGACATTACATCAGAAGGATGCCCCCAGAGGAGAAACACTGACATTACATCAGAAGGGCCCCCAGAGGAGAAACACTGACATTACATCAGAAGGGCCCCCAGAGGAGAAACACTGACATTACATCAGAAGGGCCCCCAGAGGATAAACACTGACATTACATCAGAAGGGCCCCCAGAGGAGAAACACTGACATTACATCAGAAGGGCCCCCAGAGGAGAAACACTGACATTACATCAGAAGGGCCCCCAGAGGATAAACACTGACATTACATCAGAAGGGCCCCCAGAGGACAAACACTGACATTACATCAGAAGGGCGCCCCCAGAGGACAAACACTGACATTACATCAGAAGGGCCCCCAGAGGATAAACACTGACATTACATCAGAAGGGCCCCCAGAGGAGAAACACTGACATTACATCAGAAGGGCCCCCAGAGGAGAAACACTGACATTACATCAGAAGGGCCCCCAGAGGACAAACACTGACATTACATCAGGACGCCCCCAGAGGAGAAACACTGACATTACATCAGAAGGGCCCCCAGAGGAGAAACACTGACATTACATCAGAAGGGCCCCCAGAGGACAAACACTGACATTACATCAGAAGGATGCCCCCAGAGGAGAAACACTGACATTACATCAGAAGGGCCCCCAGAGGAGAAACACTGACATTACATCAGAAGGGCCCCCAGAGGAGAAACACTGACATTACATCAGAAGGGCCCCCAGAGGAGAAACACTGACATTACATCAGAAGGACGCCCCCAGAGGAGAAACACTGACATTACATCAGAAGGTCCCCCAGAGGAGAAACACTGACATTACATCAGAAGGGCCCCCAGAGGACAAACACTGACATTACATCAGAAGGACGCCCCAGAGGACAAACACTGACATTACATCAGAAGAACGCCCCCAGAGGAGAAACACTGACATTACATCAGGACGCCCCCAGAGGAGAAACACTGACATTACATCAGAAGGGCCCCCAGAGGAGAAACACTGACATTACATCAGAAGGGCCCCCAGAGGACAAACACTGACATTACATCAGAAGGATGCCCCCAGAGGAGAAACACTGACATTACATCAGAAGGGCCCCCAGAGGAGAAACACTGACATTACATCAGAAGGGCCCCCAGAGGAGAAACACTGACATTACATCAGAAGGGCCCCCAGAGGAGAAACACTGACATTACATCAGAAGGACGCCCCCAGAGGAGAAACACTGACATTACATCAGAAGGACGCCCCAGAGGACAAACACTGACATTACATCAGAAGGACGCCCCAGAGGACAAACACTGACATTACATCAGAAGGACGCCCCAGAGGACAAACACTGACATTACATCAGAAGGACGCCCCAGAGGACAAACACTGACATTACATCAGAAGGACGCCCCAGAGGACAAACACTGACATTACATCAGAAGGACGCCCCAGAGGACAAACACTGACATTACATCAGAAGGACGCCCCCAGAGGACAAACACTGACATTACATCAGAAGAACGCCCCCAGAGGAGAAACACTGACATTACATCAGAAGGACGCCCTCAGAGGACAAACACTGACATTACATCAAAAGGACGCCCTCAGAGGACAAACACTGACATTACATCAGAAGAACGCCCCCAGAGGAGAAACACTGACATTACATCAGAAGGACGCCCCCAGAGGACAAACACTGACATTACATCAAAAGGACGCCCTCAGAGGACAAACACTGACATTACATCAGAAGGACGCCCCCAGAGGATAAACACTGACATTACATCAGAAGGGCCCCCAGAGGATAAACACTGACATTACATCAGAAGGGCCCCCAGAGGACAAACACTGACATTACATCAGAAGGACGCCCCCAGAGGAGAAACACTGACATTACATCAGAAGGGCCCCCAGAGGACAAACACTGACATTACATCAGAAGGGCCCCCAGAGGACAAACACTGACATTACATCAGAAGGACGCCCCCAGAGGAGAAACACTGACATTACATCAGAAGGACGCCCCCAGAGGAGAAACACTGACATTACATCAGAAGGACGCCCCCAGAGGACAAACACTGACATTACATCAGAAGGACGCCCCCAGAGGACAAACACTGACATTACATCAGAAGGACGCCCCCAGAGGACAATGTTGGTGGTGATGTCTTGCAGTTGTGGAGTCGGCTGTCTGTCTGTAGGGGGGGGAGGGGGGTTGTTAGTAAATTCCGCACATTCTTAGCACTGGAATAGCTGAGGGTCCGGTGACCCGACATATCTGGAATAGCGCAGGCACAACGCCAGAAGTTTATAGGGATTTTATTGCCGTCGCCTCGTTTTCCCGATGCCGTCCCTACATACACTATATTCCCAAAAGTATTGGGACGCCTGCCTCTACACACACTATATTCCCAAAAGTATTGGGACGCCTGCCTCTACACACACATGACCTTTAATGACATCCCAGTCTTAGTCCGGAGGGTTCAATATTGAGTTGGCTCCACCCTTTGCAGCTATAACAACTTCACCTTTTCTGGGAAGGCCGTCCACAAGGTTTAGGAGGGTGTCTATGGGAATGTTTGACCATTCTTCCAGAAGAGCATTTGTGAGGTCAGGCACTGATGTTGGAGGAGAAGGCCTGGCTCGCAGTCTCCGCTCTAATTCATCCCAAAGGTGTTCTATCGGGTTGAGGTCAGGACTCTGTGCAGGCCAGTCAAGTTCCTCCACCCCAAACTCGCTCATCCATGTCTTTATGGACCTTGCTTTGTTCACGATGTGTTCCAAAACCCAGAAAAATAAATTCTATTCTACATGACCCGCTAAGATCAGGAAATTAAAAATAAAGGAAAACTTAAACCCAGCCAAATCAAGGCAAGATTCCAAATAAAACATTAAAACAGGTCATTTCCGGTCCGCTTTGTCTATATATATATATATATATGTTTACGTCCGGCCGCCACGCTTCTGAAAATGTCAGATTATGACGAAACGCGTAAGCCGGGACAGGACAACATGATGTAAGCATGCCACATGTCGTGCCCATTTCTTTACAGATATGCTTATGTATAATTTAACTATTGTGAGTACAATATTTTTATATTAAAGTAGCAATTCAGCTTTTTAGACATATTGCACCATTATTGTGTCCTTGTACAGTGCTTTGAAAAAGTATTCATACCCCTTGAAATTTTCCCACATGTTCTAATGTTACAACCAAAAACATAAATGTATTTTATTGGGATTTTATGTGATAGACCAACACAAAGTGTCACATAATTGTGAAGTGGAAGGAAAATGATAAATTATACAAATAAATATGTGAAACGTGTGGGGGAGGGACATTTGTATTCAGCTCCCTTTACTCTGATACCCCTAACTAAAATCTAGAGGAACCAATTGTCTTCAGAAGTCACCTGATTAGTAAATAGAGTCCACCTGTGTGTCATTTAATCTCAATATAAATACAGCTGTTCTGTGAAGCCCTCAGAGGTTTGTTAGAGAACCTTAGTGAACAAACAGCATCATGAAGGCCAAGGAACACACCAGACAGGTCAGGGATAAAGTTGTGGAGAAGTATAAAGCAGGGTTAGGTTATAAAAAATCATGATGTTCAATCCATCATCGGAAAATGGAAAGAGTATGGCACAACCGCAAACCTACCAAGACATGGCCGTCCACCTAAACTGACCGGCCCGGCAAGGAGAGCATTCATCAGAGAAGAGCCAAGAGGTCCATGGTAACTCTGGAGGAGCTGCAGAGATCCACAGCTCAGGTGGGAGAATCTGTCCACAGGACAACTATTAGTCGTGTTCTCCACAAATCTGCCCTTTATGGAAGAGTGACAAGAAGAAAGACATTGGTGAAAGAAAGTCATAAGAAGTCCTGTTTGTAGTTTGTGAGAAGCCATGTGGAGGACACAGCAAACATGTGGAAGAAGGTGATCTGGTCAGAGGAGACCAAAATTCAACTTTATGGCCTAAAAGTAAAACACTATGTGTGGGGAAAACTAACACTGCACATCACCCTGAACACACCATCCCCACCGTGAAACATGGTGGTGGCAGCATCATGTGGTGGGGATGGTTTTCTTCAGCTGGGACAGGGAAGCTGGTCAGAGTTGATGGGAAGATGGATGGAGACAAATACAGGACAATCTTAGAAGAAAACCTGTTAGAGTCTACAAAAGACTTGAGACTGGGGCGGAGGTTCACCTTCCAGCAGGACAACGACCCGAAACATCCAGCCAGAGCTACAATGGAATGGTTTAGATCAATGTTTCTCAACTCCAGTCCTCAAGGCGCCCCAACAGGTCATGTTTTCAGGATTTCCCTCAGATGAAATGGCTGTGGTAATTGCTAAGGCAGTGAAACTGATCAAATCACCTGTGCAAAATAATGGAGAGCCTGAAAACATGACCTGTTGGGGCACCTTGAGGGCTGGAGTTGAGATACACTGGTTTAGATCAAAGCATATTCATGTGTTAGAATGGCCCAGTCACAGTCCAGACCTAAATCACATTGAGAATCTGTGGCAAGACTTGAAAATTGCTGTTCACAGACACTCTCCATCCAATCTGACAGAGCTTGAGATATTTTACAAAGAAGAATGGGCAGAAATGTCCTCTCTAGATGTGCAAAGCTGGTAGAGACACCCCCAAAAAGACTTGTAGAAAAAGGGGGTTCTCAGAGATTTAGTTCACAGATTTATTTGTATAATTCATCATTTTCCTTCCACTTCACAATTATGTGACACTTTGTGTTGGTCTATCACATAAAATCCCAATAAAATACATTTAAGTTTTTGGTTGTAACATGAGAAAATGTGGGGAATTTCAAGGGGTGTGAATACTTTTTCCAGGCACTGTATCCTTCTGAGGTAAAAGGTCATTTTTTGCTCTTATCGTTTGGAGTATGAGCTTCCTGCCTTGGAATTGCGGGTTACATCTTTCCTAAGAAATCACAATGAGGATTACAGCGGATGCCCCAGGGTCCATTCATTTCGCCCTGGTCTCTACACATGCGTTTATTGACCACTATCTTGAGGGTAAACGCATTCTGGTAGGCAGGCTTACCCCTTCTTCTCTCACAGCGGTGATGAGTTCATTTACCATCTTTCTCACTATAGTTGGTGCGGAGATCCTTCCATCATCTCTATCATCTACAGTTGGTGTGGAGATCCTTCCATCATCTCCATCATCTACAGTTGGTGCGGAGATCCTTCCATCATCTCCATCATCTACAGTTGGTGCGGAGATCCTTCCATCATCTCTATCATCTACAGTTGGTGCGGAGATCCTTCCATCATCTATATCATCTGCAGTTGGTGCGGAGATCCTTCCATCATCTCTATCATCTACAGTTGGTGCGGAGATCCTTCCATCATCTCTATCATCTGCAGTTGGTGCGGAGATCCTTCCATCATCTCTATCATCTACAGTTGGTGCGGAGATCCTTCCATCATCTCTATCATCTGCAGTTGGTGTGGAGATCCTTCCATCATCTCTATGATCTACAATTGGTGCGGAGATCCTTCCATCATCTCTATCATCTACAATTGGTGCGGAGATCCTTCCATCATCTCAATCATCTACAGTTGGTGTGGAGATCCTTCCATAATCTCTATCATCTACAGTTGGTGCGGAGATCCTTCCATCATCTCCATCATCTACAGTTGGTGCGGAGATCCTTCCATCATCTCTATCATCTGCAGTTGGTGTGGAGATCCTTCCATCATCTCTATCATCTGCAGTTGGTGTGGAGATCCTTCCATCATCTCTATCATCTACAGTTGGTGCGGAGATCCTTCCATCATCTCTATCATCTACAGTTGGTACGGAGATCCTTCCATCATCTCTATCATCTACACTTGGTGTGGAGAACCTTTCATCATCTCTACCATCTACAGTTGGTACGGAGATCCTTCCATCATCTCCATCATCTACAGTTGGTGCGGAGATCCTTCCATCATCTCTATCATCTGCAGTTGGTGTGGAGATCCTTCCATCATCTCTATCATCTACAGTTGGTGCAGAGATCCTTCCATCATCTCTATCATCCACATTTGGTGTGGAGATCCTTCCATCATCTCTATCATCTACAGTTGGTACGGAGATCCTTCCATCATCTCTATCATCTACACTTGGTGTGGAGATCCTTCCATCATCTCTACCATCTACAGTTGGTACGGAGATCCTTCCATCATCTCCATCATCTACACTTGGTGTGGAGATCCTTTCATCATCTCTATCATCTACAGTTGGTGCGGAGATCCTTCCATCATCTCTATCATCTACACTTGGTGTGGAGATCCTTCCATCATCTCCATCATCTACAGTTGGTGCGGAGATCCTTCCATCATCTCTATCATCTACAGTTGGTGCGGAGATCCTTCCATCATCTCTATCATCTACACTTGGTGTGGAGATCCTTCCATCATCTCTATCATCTACAGTTGGTGCGGAGATCCTTCCATCATCTCCATCATCTTCAGTTGGTGCGGAGATCCTTCCATCATCTCCATCATCTACAGTTGGTGCGGAGATCCTTCCATCATCTCTATCATCTACAGTTGGTGTGGAGATCCTTCCATCATCTCTATCATCTACAGTTGGTGTGGAGATCCTTCCATCATCTCTATCATCTACACTTGGTGTGGAGATCCTTCCATCATCTCCATCATCTACAGTTGGTGCGGAGATCCTTCCATCATCTCTATCATCTACAGTTGGTGTGGAGATCCTTCCATCATCTCTATCATCTACAGTTGGTGCGGAGATCCTTCCATCATCTCCATCATCTTCAGTTGGTGCGGAGATCCTTCCATCATCTCCATCATCTACAGTTGGTGCGGAGATCCTTCCATCATCTCTATCATCTACAGTTGGTGCGGAGATCCTTCCATCATCTCCATCATCTACAGTTGGTGCGGAGATCCTTCCATCATCTCCATCATCTACAGTTGGTGCGGAGATCCTTCCATCATCTCTATCATCTACAGTTGGTGCGGAGATCCTTCCATCATCTATATCATCTACAGTTGGTGCGGAGATCCTTCCATCATCTCTATCATCTACAGTTGGTGCGGAGATCCTTCCATCATCTCCATCATCTTCAGTTGGTGCGGAGATCCTTCCATCATCTCCATCATCTACAGTTGGTGCGGAGATCCTTCCATCATCTCTATCATCTACAGTTGGTGCGGAGATCCTTCCATCATCTCTATCATCTACAGTTGGTGCGGAGATCCTTCCATCATCTCTATCATCTACAATTGGTGCGGAGATCCTTCCATCATCTCTATCATCTACAGTTGGTGCGGAGATCCTTCCATCATCTCCATCATCTACAGTTGGTGCGGAGATCCTTCCATCATCTCTATCATCTACAGTTGGTGCGGAGATCCTTCCATCATCTCTATCATCTACACTTGGTGCGGAGATCCTTCCATCATCTCTATCATCTACAGTTGGTGCGGAGATCCTTCCATCATCTCTATCATCTACACTTGGTGTGGAGATCCTTCCATCATCTCTATCATCTACAGTTGGTGTGGAGATCCTTCCATCATCTTTATCATCTACAGTTGGTGGACTTTATATGAAGTGTTTTTCAGACTCTTGTTAACACTTAGTTGGCGCGGCGGCACCCTTTGTGTATTGTATTTGTTTTTGGGAGTATGATCGAGCCCATTGGTGCTTCCAGCCAAACATTTTCTAGCCAAACACAGATATCATTTTCGTTTATTGTTAGGGACACACCATGCCCCCCCTCCCCCGCTGTATACACAGGATGTTGTGAGTCCCGGTGTTAGTAAACACTCCCACCTGTGTATACAAAGCACCCCAGCCGATGTTTACTGACATTCCTCACAGCAAAGAATATCAATCCCAGGAGAAGAAAGCGCTATTTGTGGGGTAAATGATATAAAAGACATTTTGGTACATTGTCACATGACCGCGCAATTCCCAGGTAATGTAGCGCAGGGCTGAATAGCAAACAACGGCCTGATCATGAAGGGATCAGATGGATACACAAAACCGTGTTTGTGTCCGCCGATGTTTACACCGATTCCTCACCACTGCAACATCTCATCAGGGCCATCTTTAATATTGATAAATAGCAGCTAGACTCAAAATCAGTTTACTGAATGAGATCACACAGTGATTTCGATTAGTTGCCAGAGGTTACAGTGTATCATTACCGCTCACTGACTGGTTGCTAGAGGTTACAGCACACATTTCGTCTCACTGATTAGTTGCTTGTCTCATGACCAATTCTGAGGATAACCCAAAAAATACACCAATATCCAAATCATCCTAAAGCTGGAGACTTGCAGCATTCAGCTGATTATCTTCTAGAGGAGCCCTCTGTGGCCCGAGCCCTCATCTGTGTCATCCGGCTGTGGAGAAGGTAATGAGCTGAATTCTGCAAGTCACTGAACAGCCGAATGACACAGATGAGGGCTTAGGCCGCACACAGCTCTCCTCTAGAAGATAATCAGCTGAATTCTGCAAGTCTCCAGCTTTAGGATGATTTGGATATTGGTGTATTTTTTGGGTTATCCTCAGAATTGGTCATGTGACAAGTCAGGACATTTTCAAGGACGGTTCTCTGGGAGAATTGAGGCTGGAGGACAGACCTGAAGGCTGAGGATAGAGATGGAGACAGAGGACAGACATGAAGGCTGAGGATAGAGATGGAGACAGAGGACAGACATGAAGGATAAGGATAGAGATGGAGGCCGGGGATAAAGATGGAGGCGGAGGACAGATGTGAAGGCTGAGGATAGGGATGGAGGCGGAGGACAGATGTGAAGGCTGAGGTTAAGGATGGAGGCGGAGGACAGATGTGAAGGATGAAAATAGAGATGGAGGCTGAGGACAGACGTGAAGGATGAGGATAGAAGATGTAGGCCGAGGACAGAGGTGAAGGTTGAGAATAGAGATGGAGGCAGAGGTCAGACGTGAAGGATTAGGATTGAAGATGTAGGCCGAAAACAGAGGTGAAGGCTGAGGATAGAGATGGAGGCTGAGGACAGAGGTGAAGGCTGAGGATAGAGATGGAGGCCGAGGACAGATGTGAAGGCTGAGGATAGAGATGGAGGCCGAGGACAGACGTGAAGGATGAGGATAGAAGATGTAGGCCGAGGACAGAGGTGAAGGCTGAGGATAGAGATGGAGGCCGAGGACAGAGGTGAAGGCTGAGGATAGAGATGGAGGCCGAGGACAGAGGTGAAGGCTGAGGATAGAGATGGAGGCGGAGGACAGATGTGAAGGCTGAGGATAGAAATGAAGGAGGAGGACAGAGGTGAAGGCCGAGGATAGAGATGGAGGTGGAGAACAGATGTTAAGGCTGAGGATAGACATGGAGGCCGAGGACAGAGGTGAAGGCTGAGGATAGAGATGGAGGCCGAGGACAGAGGTGAAGGCTGAGTATGGAGATGGAGGCTAAGGACAAACGTGAAGGCTGAAGATAGAGATGGAGGCTGAGGACAGACGTGAAGGCTGAAGATAGAGATGGAGGCCGAGGACAGACGTGAAGGCTGAGTATGGAGATGGAGGCTAAGGACAAACGTGAAGGCTGAAGATAGAGATGGAGGCCGAGGACAGATGTGAAGGCTGAAGATAGAGATGGAGGCCGAGGACAGATGTGAAGGGTGAGGATAGAGATGGAGGCCGAGGACAGATGTGAAGGGTGAGGATAGAGATGGAGGCCGAGGACAGAGGTGAAGGTGGAGGACAGGCACAGAGGCGAAGGACAGACATGGAGGCCGAGAACAGACATTGAAGCTGAGGACAGGCACAGAGGCGGAGGACAGATATGGAGGCCGAGAACAGACATTGAAGCTGAGGACAGGCACAGAGGCGAAGGACAGACATGGAGGCCGAGAACAGACATTGAAGCTGAGGACAGGCACAGAGGCGGAGGACAGATATGGAGGCCGAGAACAGACATTGAAGCTGAGGACAGGCACAGAGGCGGAGGACAGATATGGAGGCCGAGAACAGACATTGAAGCTGAGGACAGGCACAGAGGCGAAGGACAGACATGGAGGCCGAGAACAGACATTGAAGCTGAGGACAGGCACAGAGGCGGAGGACAGATATGGAGGCCGAGAACAGACATTGAAGCTGAGGACAGGCACAGAGGCGGAGGACAGATATGGAGGCCGAGAACAGACATTGAAGCTGTGGACAGGCACAGAGGTGAAGGACAGACATGGAGGCCGAGAACAGACATTGAAGCTGAGGACAGGCACAGAGGCGGAGGACAGATATGGAGGCCGAGAACAGACATTGAAGCTGAGGACAGGCACAGAGGCGGAGGACAGATATGGAGGCCGAGAACAGACATTGAAGCTGAGGACAGGCACAGAGGTGAAGGACAGACATGGAGGCCGAGAACAGACATTGAAGCTGAGGACAGGCACAGAGGCGGAGGACAGATATGGAGGCCGAGAACAGACATTGAAGCTGAGGACAGGCACAGAGGCGGAGGACAGATATGGAGGCCGAGAACAGACATTGAAGCTGAGGACAGGCACAGAGGCGGAGGACAGACATGGAGGCCGAGAACAGACATTGAAGCTGAGGACAGGCACAGAGGCGGAGGACAGATATGGAGGCCGAGAACAGACATTGAAGCTGAGGACAGGCACAGAGGCGGAGGACAGATATGGAGGCTGAGAACAGACATTGAAGCTGAGGACAGGCACAGAGGCGGAGGACAGATATGGAGGCCAAAAAAAGATATTGAAGCTTAGGGCAGATATGAAGGCTGAGGATAGCGATGGAGGCCGGAGCTCTGAGAATGGATTGGAGAAATATTTTCATTGTAGATGTCGGAAATACAACCTGAGTAAACGATGAACATGCAATTGATACAAAATACTTGATTAATCCCAAAGGGAAATTGGGAAATTATTGTGACGCAGACAACAGAAGATCACAACAATAAACTGAAGAAGATACAAAACACAACAAAATAACAAATAACAGAGATTAGCACCAAATAAAACAAATCCAAATAGACTTTCCATACGGAGGATTCATCTCCAGTAATCGGATCACATGCAGAAAGTCGCCGATCATTTCTATACATAAGCAGATTATGAATCATTTGCGCCCAATCAGGAGCCCATCGCTGTGCGGGGACGTCATTCCTCATCCACCTAATAAATATCAGACGATCGGATTGTGTTACTCGCCTAGAAATAATCATCGTTTTTATATCATGTTCGTGTCTCAGTGCCACGTCTCTCCCAATCTGTCCCCAGCGAGGGTCGCAGGCACAGAGCGTACATCCACCCCATGCCCAGCTCTGGGGGGCGCTATGAAGGGCGTTGTGAAGGGCATTGTGAAGGGCTCTGTGAAGGGCGCTGTGAAGAGCGCTGTGAAGGGCGCTGTGAGGGTCGCTGTGGGGGTCGCTGTGAAGGGCTCTGTGAAGAGCGCTGTGAAGGGCGCTGTGGGGGTCGCTGTGAAGGGCGCTGTGGGGGTCGCTCAGCTGGGTCAGGCAGGAAGAATAACTGCTAAACAAACACTGAGAATTTCTTATCGCTCCGCCAACGTCATCGCTGTCACCGTTCATCTTCCCCAATTCTTGGGAAATAAAACCGTTTCCTGGGCGAAGATTCTCCTCTCTCTGGATCTGCAGATTCTCACCGTCTTCTACCATCCATTCACTCCGTGTCCAATCAGATGGGTCCTTGTAATATTCTGTTATCGGTGGATCTAAAGAAGATTGTACAATCACATTGTGACGTGTGTGGCCAGATTTACAGACCTGTGGATATGAAGGGCTGATAACAATAAATATCTCATATGTGGCACCCTGGTGTTTTGGCACGGTTGATAAATTTAGTTTGCTGGGTAGTAATTATCCTGGCTAATTGTTGGGAGATCCACTGACTTCCTCCTAATTCTGGAATTGCTGCACTTCTCTCTTCTGTCACTAGGTGGCGGTATAGCTGGTGACATTAGGTAGACAAGGGCATAGCAAGGACAGATCAGGAATGAATGGGGTATCTCAGCCAATGGGCAGGGATTTTTTTGAGTCCCTTGGCCTGCTGGGAGAGCCCATTTATTTGGGTGGAGTCAGGTGATCGGGGATTCTGTGACACCTGGACGGCTGTCTGGGTGGATGTGTGTTAGGTTGCCCTGGGCTGCTAAGCCGGAAGCCGGAAGCCTGAGGCCTATCCCGGGGACACCTGGCTGCTAAGCCAGAAGCCTGAGACCTATCCCGGGGACACCAGGCTGCTAAGCCAGAAGCCTGAGGCCTATCCCGGGGACACCTGGCGGCTAAGCCGGAAGCCTGAGACCTATCCCGGGGACACCTGGCGGCTAAGCCAGAAGCCTGAGGCCTATCCCGGGGACACCTGGCTGCTAGGCCGGAAGCTTGAGGCCTATCCCGGGGACACCTGGCTGCTTGGCTGCTTGAGGGCCTATCCCGGGGACACCTGGCTGCCAGTTCAGAAGCCTGAAGCCTATCTTGGGGACACCTGGCTGCTAGGCTGCCTGAGGGCCTATCCAGGAGCAGGAGAAGCAGCGTAGGGTTGGGATTGCAGGATTGGAGTCCAACCAAGTTGCAGAGGTTCAGCCGGAAGGAGAACCAGTTGCGGTCGGAGGTAGAAGGGAAGCTGTCGCCAGTAAGAGACCAACCACCTTATTACCGGGGACCTCAGTGAGTAACGGAAGCAAGTACCGGAGCAGTGTTCTCACCAGCCACGGACGATGAAGAAGTGGGAAAGCTTCAGCGGAGTGCCAAGCCAGGGACCCAGCAGGATATCGGGGGTGACGCTTGAAGAATATACAGAGGGATGGCTGTGGAAGAGCTCAGGGGATCCGGTGGTGACTGGGATCTGGAAGTCTGGTGAGAGATTGGGGGCTCAGTGAGGGAAGATCTATAGCGGGATACTGTGAGATAACAAATGGACTGTTTGGTGTTACCATGAGTTACGTACAGGACTGACCATTGAGCCACTCAGGCACTGCCCGAGGGCCCTGGGCCACTAGGGGGCCCCATCAGGGTTGCCAGCCTCAGTAAAACCAGGGACAGTACAGTATGTATAAATCTGTGATTATTTTTTTACATCTGTCTGTGTATACTGTGTGTACATGTGTGTGTATACTGTGTGATTGTATACTGTGTGATTGTATACTGTGTGGCCCCATAATCTCCTATTGCCAGGGGGCCCCATGAGTTATCAGTCCGCCCCTGGTTAGGTACGACTACCATTGGTGACTGTTACAAGTTCAGTGCCATAGGTGACGGCGGTCCTACCTATACAGACGTGGCATGCAGCTGGAGGCCTTTCCCTGTATAGCTGTCTATCTATAGAAGTCTCGGAGTCTGCCAATTAACATTGCATCTACCTAGGGGTGTCCTGGCCCCAACCCTCTCTCCCACAGTCTTTGTTAAGAGACAGTAAATCTCTTGTTCACATTCAAAAAGTGACTGGCGCCCATCATTTCATCCTGCATTACACCCACCGTGCCTGGTAACCCACTGTACAAGGAAGGATGTCAGCTCTCCCTAACTCTTGAGGTCACCATTAGGCCTCTGAGGGGACTCTTCTACACGTGAATGTACCAATCTCCTTATTCTGAGCCTTGGCTTCATCCTCTGACCATATGCCTCATCTTCGATTGATGGCGTTCTTTTCCTCTCACACTTTCCAGACTCTTCCAGGGACACGCCAATTGATGGACAGCATCCTTCAGAAGTTGGAGTTTACGTGGATTTGTCCTACTCTTGGGTTCAGCGCCCTTCCAATACATCCTTCATCCAACACTCACCACCAGAAGATCCAGGGGACCTCAGGAATGAAATTGGGGACAATCCTGCAGAATCCGGGATGGTATGACACTAACACAAAGAGACGTTTGGGACCCCACAATTCAAAAAACACCGATTTCACCCTAAATACCTCCTCTAATCCCTATTTTGGGAGACCAAGAGTTCCCACTGCACCAGATTCCCACGCTGGTCTGAATCTCAGCCCTCCCCAACCAATCAGGCTATTCATTCCACTGGCTTCACACCTCTCCTAACCAGATCCCCTTCAGATCCTCCCCAACCAGGTTGGTGGCTTCGCTACAAGTGGAACTGCTGGAATACAATGTTCATGTATTTTGTGCGACAACCACATCAGCCAGTAGATGGCAGTGTTTATAAGTTTGTAGCTCCATCCATGGGTAACCACCTGCCTACCGGGCACTCCCCTCCCCCTTCCTGCCCAGGCCAATGTTCAGCTTTCAGCGCTGTCACACTTTGAATGACAATTACACGGTCTTGTAACTCACAAATAGAGATTTCTTTTGGTGGCATTTAATCATCACTGGGGGGGGGGGGTTTGCTAAACAAACAAAAAAAAATACCAAAAATCTTAAAAAAAAAAACAAAAAACAAACATTTTTCATAGTTTGTTATAGAATTTTGCAAGCTGGTAATTTTTCTCCTTCACTGATGGGCACTGATGAGGCTGCCCTGATAGGCGGCACTAATGAGGTGGCACTAATGGGCACTGATGGCGGCACTAATAGGCAGCACTTATGGGCACTGATAGGCACTGGTGGGTGGCACTGATGGGGAGGCTCTGATGGGTACTGATTGGCAGCACTGATGGGCACCGATAGGCACTTGTAGGCGACACTACTGGGCACTGATAGGCAGCACTAATGGGCACTGATAGGTGACACTGATGGGGAGACTCTGCTGGTTACTGATTGGCAGCACTGATGAGCACTGATGGTGGCACTAATAGGTGGCACTGATAGGAAGCACTTATGGGCACTGATAGGTGAAACTGATGGGCACTTATTGGCAGCACTGGTGGGCACTGATTGGTGACACCGATGAGGAGGCAATGATGGGCACTGATTGGCTGCACTGGTGGGCACTGATTGGCAGCACTGGTGGGCACTGATTGGAAGCACTGGTGGGCACTGATTGGCACCACTGGTGGGCACTGATTGGCAGCTCTAGTGGGCACTGTTGCGGACTGCGCTCCGTCTGCCTGTTTTGTAGGACTATATACAGAATTTCTAACAGGGACTTTAGTCAGAATATGAAGTCTTGCTAGATGACGTCAGGCCGGCCTCTGTCACAGGTATAGTGATGTAAAACATTAAAAATATGCACCTATAATGTGTAAAATACAGTAATAAACGGGGTCCCCCTGCTCTGCACATGCTCAGTTGCTCTCTATTTTTAGGCACTGTAAAGGCCGATCTGCTGCTGCCAGCCTAAAGATTTACTGCTGCTCGGGGGCTCTGGGCTTCAGCAAGATGGCCGCCTCCGACAAGAAGGAACTGGTGCTGGAGGTAAGTTACAGCAACACACTGATTTTGGTAACATCATTCTGAATGTGGAATGGATGTTCCTTGCTAGAGAACATTATTTCGTAGCAAGTTGTTATGGGGAAAGTTCCACCTGAAACACTTCCATACCCGACTCTCTAACTCCGGGTGACTACATAGAGATCGGACTCCTCAGGAATCTCTGTGCCTTAATAACGCAGCTCGGTATCTCAGCTTTACAATATTCTAGTAACCCATACTTCTCCAGATTGACCCTTCTATACCAGAGACTGGGGGGTCCTGGGATATTCCATCTCAGGGGGATGATTAGGAGAAACCATTCTTTTTGACCGTCAAGCACAGCCAGCCAATCCCAAGAAGGAAACCATAAGCCTAAGCAGATGGTACGGAAGTCTGGCCATATTACATAAGATGTTACCATTGATTGCAGACCAGTGATGGAGAAGTGGGGAGGGAGGTGGCACCACGTTACTTGATGTCTGGTGGACTTCTTCTCATACTAGGTCCTTCTGAGGAGCTATCTTTCACCTTTGTCACCTAATTATGAACATAACTGACCAGATTATTGATGATACCTGGACCAATCGTGAAGGTCAAAAAAGGTGGACATGGATTCCTTCTATCTGCAGGCCGAGCATTGATCCCTATGCATTCAGGAACCACCACAATCCACACTAATAGGGAATGAGTAGGTGAAGAGCCCACTGCCAGTCTACAGAAGGGCACCGGAAGGTCATGGCAGCTTGGTACACCGGGAGAGAGTTTTCTAGCTGAACCCATCTGTATACATCAGGCATCACTAAATGGCGGACCGCGGTCTGGATCCGGACCAGGTCACTGTCACACCTGGACCCGCGGTCACCCCATTTAGGAGCTTGTTCTCTCCCTTATCCTCCACCACTGTGATAATCAAAGCAGAGTGAAGAGTGGGAGGCACAGTAGCATTGCATGGAGGGCGGGAGCTGCCCGAGATAACTTTAACAAGCAGGTGATTGGTTGATAGGACACAGAGCAGTCCTAGCAGGTGGCCAATCACCAGCTCGTTAATATGCAAAGTTATCTCGGGCAGCTCCCGTCCTCCATGCAATGCTACTGTGTCTCCCACTCTCCGTACCTGTCAGGGGGGAAGAGGACCTGGCTCTGAAGGATGGGAGATGCTTGTGAATGTACAGAGAGCTCTACTTTGGGAAGGGGGGGAGATGTAAGGGGGCAGAACACGCTACTGTGTGTGTGTGTGGGGGGGGATGTAAAGGGGCAGTGAGCACTGCTGTATGGGGAGGGGTGTAGGGGGGCAGTGCTGTTGAGGGGGCAATGTAAAGGAGGGAAGAATGGTGATATGAAGGAAGCAGAGGACACTACTGGGGGGAGAGAACAATACTGTGACAGGGATGGGGCAGAGGACACTACTGTGGGGGGGGGAGAACACTTCTGTGGGGGGGGGTTGTGGAGCAGAGGACACTACTGGGGGGGGCAGAGAACAATACTGTGGGAGGGATGGGGCAGAGGACACTACCGGGGGGGACACTACTGTGGGGGGGGGGGGGAGAGAACACTTCTGTGGGGGGGGGGGGAGCAGAGGACACTACTGGGGGGGCAGAGAACAATACTGTGGGGGGTGGAACAGAGGACACTACTGTTGGGGGGGAGAACAATACCATTGGGGGGTTGGGGCAGAGGACACTACTGAGGGGGGGAGAGAACACTTCTGTGGGGGGGGGCAGAGAACAATACTGTGGGGGGGGGGGGGAGCAGAGGACACTGCTGTAGGGGGGGGGGGACACTACTGAGGGGGGAGAACACTACTGTGGGGGGACAGAGAACACTACTGGGGGGTGATGTGAGAGGGGCAGAGGTCACTGCTGTGGGGGACAGTGCCATGGGAGAGGGGGGATGTGAGGGGGGTACAGAACACTACAGATGACACTGCTGTAAGAACATGATTGTGATATGGGGGGGGGGGGAGAACAATACTATGGGGGGGGCAGAGGACACTACTGTGGGGGGGCAGAGAACAATACAATCCGGGGGGGGGGGGGGGTTGAGGCAAAGGACACTACTGAGTGGGGGGAGAGGACACTACTGTGGGGGGGGAGCAGAGAACAATACTGTGGGGGGGGGGGGAATGGGGCAGGGGACACTACAGTGGGGGGGAGGATACTACTGTGGGGGGGGAATGGGCAGAGAACAATACTGTGGGGGGGAATGGGGCAGAGGACACTACTGTGAGGGGGGGACACTACTGGGGGGGCAGAGTACAATACTTCAGGGGGTGGGTGGGGAACAATACTGTGGGGGATGGGGCAGAGGACACTACTGGGGGGGGTGATGTGAGATGGGTAGAGGTCACTGCTGTGGGGGACAGTGCCATGGGGGAGGGGGTACAGAACAGTACAGAGGACACTGCTGTAAGAACGGATTGTGATATGGGGGGTGGGGGGTGTAATGTGAGGGTGCTGATTGGACAATCATGGGATTTGGACCTCGGCTGGAAGAAAGATTTCACTAATTGAACCTCCATAAATGTTAATTTATTATCTGATATACAAAATCTTTCTGTCTTCTTCTTTCCTCTCGTAATCGTTTCTTTCCATGCAGTATATTTCGGAGGTGGGGGAGGGGGGACACCATGCGTTTATCTCAGACTGTGAGGGGGGACATTTCAGACCCGTCACTCCTCGATTGTCTTGGAATTGTCTCCCAATCTCTAAGTGTTGCTATTTATGTTGCGCGGGTTTGTGGGAATTCTGGTGATGACATCATACGGAATGGCGTCTCTCCTTTATCTGGACGCACCTTCAACGTTGATCTTCCTCTCCTGACTTTTCTCTTCTTCTATCCAAATTCCTAATAAATATTTATTATTTATTATAAATATTTAATTATTTTCTATCTAATTGTATTTTTATTGAAGTGTTACAAATGTGCAACCCAGAGAGGACGCAGCGATTGGTGACGTGCTGATCTCCACGTATCGATGTTCGATGTATAGAAAGCAATAAACATGGAAAACAAATCCAAAAGGTCGATTGTTGGTTCTTCAGAATCCTCTGTGTGCCTCATGGAATCAGGTCCCTCCGTCCCTTCCCCCTCGGTCCCTCCGTCCCCTTCCCCCTCGGTCCCCTCCGTCCCCTTCCCCCTCGGTCCCTCGGTCCCTCCGTCCCCTTCCCCCTCGGTCCCTCCGTCCCCTTCCCCCCTCGGTCCCTCGTCCCTCCGTCCCCTTCCCCCTCGTCCCTCTGTCCCCTTCCCCCTCGGTCCCTCTGTCCCCTTCCCCCTCGGTCCCTCCGTCCCCTTCCCCCTCGGTCCCTCGGTCCCTCCGTCCCCTTCCCCTCGGTCCCTCCGTCCCCTTCCCCTCGGTCCCTCGTCCCTCCGTCCCCTTCCCCCTCGGTCCCTCTGTCCCCTTCCCCCTCGGTCCCTCTGTCCCCTTCCCCCTCGGTCCCTCTGTCCCCTTCCCCTCGGTCCCTCCGTCCCCTTCCCCCTCGGTCCCTCCGTCCCCTTCCCCCTCGGTCCCTCGGTCCCTCCGTCCCCTTCCCCCTCGATCCCTCTGTCCCTTCCCCTCGGTCCCTCCGTCCCCTTCCCCTCGGTCCCTCCATCCCCTTCCCTTCAAATATCACTGACCGCCAGATCTTCTCTTCTGGTATCTCCTTTGGTTTCCATCTTCTCTCTCCATAAATCGTGGTGGAAACATTCTGATTTGGACTTGTTACTTCATTGGAATGATCTGGACAGGTCTACTCTGCTATAGTTAGTCTGGTTGAAAAAAAAGACACAAGTCCATCTTGTTCCACCAATAAACCAATTCTCCTATCTATGAGTATCTCTTGTTGGGGTCCCCACCAGACCTGTGAACCGTCAGACACAAATGGATCTCGGCGAAGATGATCGGCTTGAAATTTGGGACTTCCTGTTCATACAACTTAAAGAATGGTTCCATCCAAGATCCTGCATAGGCACACCTCCCAACTTTTTGAGATGGGCTTTTTTTTTCAACCCAACGTCCTCTCTGGCCTGCTAGGGATCTACTCACCAGAAGGGGGATTGTATATGTGTTCTGGGATTGCTTGGCTTTTTCACAATTCTTGGGGGTTGCGGGGGGGGGCAGTTGCCGGTATTATTAATGCAGTGGCAGGTACTTCCTGTACCCCTTCTCTTAGATCGGTATGCTGGGCCTAGTGAGGAACATGGTTCAGTGGAAAGGAATGGACCCTTTTAGGTCTGCTTCTACTCTATGGGCCTGGAAGGCAATTGCCCTGAGCTGGAAGAAGTCCTCTCCCCCTGCAGCCCAGTTCTGGTAACAATTGGTCAGAGATAGGAATGCTAATGGAAGGGGGGGGGGGCTGCTTTATATACATTGGATAAGAAGCGAACAGGAAGCACCACCCCGGCCTCAATGACTCCTTCACTTTGATGTTGTTTTACTTTATTGTCTGCGCTGGAGGACAACCCTGCCTTTGTGAATGCTGCATATAACATATATCTATATACAATACCTGACAAAAGTAAGTACACCCTCAGTGACATTTGTGTAAATCTTTTCTTCTCTCTTTTCATGTGACAACACTGAAGAAATGACACTTGTCTACAATGTAAAGTAGTGAAGTGTACAGCTTGTATAACAGCGTAAATTTACTGTCCCCTCAAAATAACTCAACACACAGCCATTAATGTCTAAACCGCTGGCAACAAAAGTCAGGACACCCCTAAGTGAAAATCTCCAACTTGGGCCCAAAGTGTCAATATTTTGTGTGGCCACCATTATTTTCCAGCACTGCCTTAACCCTCTTGGGCATGGAGGTCACCAGAGCTTCACAGGTTGTCACTGGAGTCCTCTTCCCCTCCTCCATGATGACATCACAGAGCTGGTGGATGTTAGAGACCTTGTGCTCCTCCACCTTCCGTTTGAGGATGTCCCACAGATGATCAATAGGGTTTAGGTCTGGAGACATGCTTGGCCAGTCCATCACCTTACCCTCAGCTTCTTTAGCAAGGCAGTGGTGGTTTTGGAGGTGTGTTTGGGGTGTTATCATCCAGTGGCGTCTCCAGCTTTCTATTTAGGGGGGCACATGGGGGGACAGGGACAAAAATAGGGGGGGGCAATATAAAATGCAAATATATATATATATATTTTATCTATCCTGGGGCCCTTTACCCCTTTACTACGATCCCACAACGGCCCTTTCACATGTTCTGCAGTGAGCTCCCTTCCTACTGGGGGGCCCCCCAGGGTGACAGAGAACAAGAGATATATGTCACCAGCATACCAAGAAAATATAAAGGTCCAAAGCAGTGGGAGAACTATCAGGGCTGCAAAGGTTGTCTTGCCTCCGGGCCCTGGTGTTCTGCACTGTGGGGTTCCCCGGCCTCCTCTTGCTGTCCTGCCCCTGCTATTGACAGCGCTGGTCAGGCATTTCTTGGAATTTACAGGCTGGTCCTCCTGTCCTAGAGGACGGGAGAAATCAGTCTGTTTTTTCAGTAACTGAGAGTCCAGGTGGAGTCCTTCTGCAACTCGCTCTCTCCCTGCCAATGAGGATGCAGGTGAAGGAGCAGATCGGGCGGGCCGTGGTTGTGTGAACGCTTGCATTATGCAGTGTCAACGAGCAGAGGGAGGGGGGAGGAATCCGATATGAATACAAACAAAAAGAAATTGCCTTTTTGTAAAAAAAAAAAAATTTTTTTTGGGGGGGGGGCACATGGTGGGGCCCAGCATAATGTTGGGGGGGGTCAGGGCCCCCTCTGGCCCCCCCTAGGCTCGCCATTGGTTATCATGTTGAATACCTGCCCTGCGGTCCAGTCTCTGAAGGGAGGGGATCATGCTCTGCTTCAGTATATCACAGTACATGTTGGCATTCATGGTCCCCTCAATGATCTGTAGCCCCCCCAGTGCCGGCAGCACTCATGCAGCCCCAGACCATGACACTCCACCCACCATGCTTGACTGTAGACAAGACACACTTGTCTTTGTCCTCCTCACCTGGTTGCCCCCACACACGCTTGACACCATCTGAACCAAATACGTTTATCTTGGTCTCATCAGACCACAGGACATGGTTCCAGTAATCATGTCCTTAGTCTGCTTGTCTTCAGCAACTGTTTGTGGTCTTTCTTGTGCATCATCTTTAGAAGAGGCTTCCTTCTGGGACGACAGCCCATGCAGACCAATTTGATTGCAGTGTGCGGCGTATGGTCTGATCACTGACAGGCTGACCCCCCACCCCTACAACTTCTGCAGCAATGCTGGCAGCACTCATACGTCTATTTCCCAAAGACAACCTCTGATATGACGCTGATCACGTGACCTCAACTTCTTTGGTGGACCATGGTGAGGCCTGTTCTGAGTGGATCCTGTCCTGTTATACCGCTGTATGGTCTTGGCCACCGGGCTGCAGATCAGTTTCAGGGTCTTGGCAATCTTCTTATAGCCTAGGCCATCTTATGTAGAGCAACAATTCTTTTCTTCAGAACTCAGAGAGTTCTTTGCCATGAGGTGCCATGTTGTACTTCCAGTGACCAGTATGAGAGAAGTGAGAGCGATAACACCAAATTTAACACACCTGCTCCCCATTCACACCTGAGACCTTGTAACACTAACGAGTCACATGACACCGGGGAGGGAAAATGAAGGGGGTCCAACCCGCCTACTAGCAAAGGGGACCTAATAAAGGGGGTCCAACCAACTACTAGCAAGGGGGACCTAATAAAGGGGGTCCAACCCGCTATCAGCAAGGGGGACCTAATAAAGGGGGTCCAACCTGCTACTTGCAAAGAAGACCTAATAAAGGGGGTCCAACCAACTACTAGCAAGGGGACCTAATAAAGGGGGTCCAACCCACTACTAACAAAGGGACCTAATAAAGGGGGTCCAACCCACTACTAGCAAGGGGGACCTAATAAGGGGTCAACCTGCTACCAGCAAGAGGGACCTAATAAAGGGGTCCAACCCGCTACTAGCAAAGGGGACCTAATAAAGGGGGTCCAACCAACTACCTGCAAGGGGGACCTAATAAAGGGGGTTCAACCCGCTACCAGCAAGGGGGACCTAATAAAGGGGGTCCAACCCGCTACCAGCAAGGGGGACCTAATAAAGGGGGTCCAACCCGCTACCAGCAAGGGGGACCTAATAAAGGGGGTCCAACCAACTACTAGCAAGGGGGACCTAATAAAGGGGGTCCAACCCGCTACCAGCAAGGGGGACCTAATAAAGGGGGTCCACCTGCTACTTGCAAGGAAGACCTAATAAAGGGGGTCCAACCCGCTACTAGCAAGGGGGACCTAATAAAGGGGGTCCAACCCGCTACTTGCAGGTAGACCTAATCAAGGGGGTCCAACCCGCTACTAGCAAGGGGGACCCTAATAAAGGGGGCCCAACCCGCTACTAGCAAAGGGGACCTAATAAAGCGGGTCCAACCCGCTACTAGCAAAGGGGACCTATAAAGGGGGTCCAACCCGCTACTTGCAAGGGAGACCTAATAAAGGGGGTCCAACCCGCTACTAGCAAGGGGGACTTAATAAAGGGGGTCCAACCGCTACTAGCAAGGGGGACCTAATAAAGGGGGTCCAACCCGCTACTTGCAAGGGGGACCTAATAAAGGGGGTCCAACCCGCTATTTGCAAGGGGGACCTAATAAAGGGGGTCCAACCCGCTATTTGCAAGGGGACCTAATAAAGGGGGTCCAACCGCTACTAGCAAGGAGGACCTCATAAAGGGGTCAGTGAGTGTAATTAGCCACTTATTTAAGCTCTTGAATCTCCCCTAGACACTTCCCAGCCAGTGTCCTTAGTACGGTGATGATAGTGTTTCTCAATCTTTGTGCAGTCAATGGACCCTTTATAATTCAGCGCGGTCTCAAGACGCCCCCCATTCCAAAATAGAAAAACTCAACTTATAGTTTTACATAATGCAGTAACATCCACGCCCTTAGGACACCGATCGTTAGAGGTGATTTATTCTTCCAAAGCAAATCCACCTTTGCACACTGGTACCGACTAGTATGCTTATGTTTCTCTTCTCCCTTATTCTCTCCATCAGTCAGCTAAGGTGACCCCAGTGCTGATAGGGAGGGGCAGGGGAGGAGCAAACAAGGATACCACACCCAACATCCTCCTTATCAACAATCATGTCATTGAATGTTAGGAGACTGGCGGCTGAGGGTTGTAATGGCGCACGATAAAAACTTGTGGCTTTGTATAACTAGAAGCTTCACCCCTCCCCCTCCCCCTCCCCTTCCCCTTCCCCTCCCCCGCCCCCGCTGGTTTCTACACCATTTTTGAGCATTTGTAGGCATTTCCCAAGGCACCCCTGGTTGAAAAAGCCTGCTGTATATTATTATCGCTGACCACTGTATTGGTGACACTGGGGGATGTCAGTTAGTGTCAGATTGTCCGCCACACTATAAGTTGCTGATCGCCGCCATTACTAGTATAAAAAAAAAAATAATAATTCCACTATACACCCCATAGTTTTGTAGGTGAATATATAACGTTCACACACCAATCAATAGACACTTATTGGGTTTTTTTAACCACTTAAGGACCAAGACTATTTCTAACATTTGTTGTTAACAAATTAAAGTCTGTATTGTTTGCTAAAAAAATGAACCTCAAACATTATATATATATATATATATATAGCAGAGGCCTTAGAGAATAAATGGAAATTGTTGCAATATTTTATGTTACATTGTATTTGTGCAGCGGTCTTACAAACGCAATGTTTCTTTTTTTAAAAATGCACTTTTCTAAATAAAAAAAAAAAATAAGAAAACAGTAAAGTTGCCCAATTTTTTGTATAATTCGAAAGATGAAGTTACGACGAGTAATTTGATACCCAATGTGTCACGCTTCAAAATTGCGCCCGCTCGTTTGAAACGGCGACAAACCTAAAATATTACTAGAAATCTCCATAGGCGACACTTTCAGAATTTCTACAGGTTACCAGTTTATAGATACAGAGGAGGTCTAGGGCTAGAATTATCGCTCCTGCTCTAACGATCGCGCGATACCTCACATGTGCGGTTTGAACATTGTTACATATGCGGGTGTGACTGACGTGTGCGTTCACTTCTGTGCGCGAGCTCGGCGGGACGCGGGGCGCTTTTAAAAAAAAAAAATGTATTTTATTTATTTACGTTGTCTTTTTTATTTTGACACTGTCTCTAAAAAAATACAATTTTGATCGCTTTTATTCCTATTAGAAGGAATGTAAACATCTCTTGTAATAGAAAAAAAACATGACAGGTCCTCTTATATATGAGATCTGTGGGGTCAAAAAGACCTCAAATCTCATATTTACACTAAAATGCAATAAAAAAACAAAAAAATGTATTCAATTATTTTTTTTATAACAGAAAGTAGAAGATATTGTTTTTTTTTTTTTCAAAATGGTCGGTCTTATTTTACACATACACTATATTGCCAAAAGTATTGGTCCCCCCTTTACACACACATGAACTTTAATGACATCCCAGTCTTAGTCTGTTGGGTTCAATATTGAGTTGGCCGCCCCCTTTGCAGCTATAACAGCTTCAACTCTTCTGGGAAGGCCGTCCACAAGGTTTAGGAGGGTGTCTATAGGAATGTTTGACCATTCTTCCAGAAGCGCATTTGTGAGGTCAGGCACTGATGTTGGACGAGAAGGCCTGGCTCCCAGTCTCCACTCTAATTCATCCAAAGGTGTTCTATCAGGTTGAGGTCAGGACTCTGTGTTCCTCCACCCCAAACTCCGCTCACCCATGTCTTTATGGACTTAGTCAAGTTCCTCCACCCCAAACTGGCTCACCCATGTCTTTATGGACCTTAGTCAAGTTCCTCCTCCCCAAACTCGCTCATCCATGTCTTTATGGACCTTAGTCAAGTTCCTCCACCCCAAACTCGTTCATCCATGTCTTTATGGACCTTAGTCAAGTTGCTCCATCCCAAACTGGCTCATCCATGTCTTTATGAACCTTAGTCAAGTTCCTCCACCCCAAACCACGCTCATCCATGTCTTTATGGACCTTAGTCAAGTTCCTCCACCCCAAACTGGCTCAACTAAGGTCCA